>NW_025940327.1:0-74014 GCF_000764305.2 Hyalella azteca
TAAATCGGCCAACACGCGCCCCTAAATCGGCCAACACGCGTCCCTAAATCGGCCCACACGCGCCTCTAAATCGACCAACACGCGCCCCTAAATCGGCTAACACGCGTTCCTAAATCGGCCGACACGCGCTCCTAAATCGACCAACACGCGCCCCTAAATCGGCCAACACGCGTTCCTAAATCGGCCGACACGCGCTCCTAAATCGACCAACACGCGCCCCTACATCGCCCAACACGCGCCCCTAAATCGCCCAACACGCGCCCCTAAATCGGTCACTCGCGCCCTTAAATCGGCCACTCGCGCCCTTAAATCGGCCAACACGCGCCTCTAAATCGGCCAACACGCGCCCCTACATCGCCCAACACGCGCCCCCTAAATCGGCCAACACGCGTTCCTAAATCGGCGACACGCGCCTTTAAATCGACCAACACGCGCCCCTAAATCGGCCAACACGCGCCCCTAAATCAGCCAACACGCGCCCCTAAATCAGCCAACACGCGCCCCTAAATCAGGCAACTCGCGCCCCTAAATCTGCTAATGCGCATCCGGACTTCTTCGGAAACGGGATTCTTTTTTAGTTATGTTATCTATTTTGGTGGTGACGATGTGGTGTTAAAGTGCTGCAAGTAATGGCGGTTTAGTGCAATTGTGATGCAAGTGATGGTAGTATAGCGTGATAGTGATGGTAGTGTAGCGTGATAGTGATGATAGTGTAGCGTGATGGTGATGATAGTGTAGCCTGATAGTGATGATAGTGTAGCGTGATGGTGATGATAGTGTAGCCTGATAGTACCCAGCCCAACCGTCAAACTACTGGATTTGTCAGAACCTTGAGACTGTTTTCGGAGTAATTTTCGGTGTTTTAATTCTTGATTATCCACATTTTCTCGTGATTTTGTAAATATTTCTAACAATTGTGAATTTTGAGTAGGATCCCATTTACACGATTTTGTACTTATGTCGATCCAAATTTCTTCACTTGATGAAAATGACCAAGAATTTTGATGCTTCAATTCCTGGACATCTTCGCACTTGATACATTCAAAACGTCGTTAAGAAAATAAAAATGTTCATTGGTACCCTGATTTTTTATTTACCAGCGCCAACGAAAAATATTGTCCGATATATTGAAAAGAAAACTAATAAGAAGATTGTAAAAAAAAACAAATTCTCTGGTCTTCAATGAAACCTGCCACGAGGAAAAAATTCTGCCAACCTATTCTAATTTTTAAGAGAATATAATAATAAACGTGGGTATAGTCAACTTTCGATTATAATTTTTAATTTATATTCGTGGTGATGTCATATTCTCTTCTCCCATTTTCCGTTGGTTTTTTTTCCATATTTCAATTATCTTGTAATTCCATTCATTCTTTTTTAGCGCATTTTCTCATTTATGGAAAAAAAATGCACTATTGTGCTCGTCATGTCTGTCTGTCCGCCCGTCCGTCCGTCCGTCCGTGACCTCAAGTTTTCGGCGGCGAGAAAATGCGCTCTCTGTCACTCACTGCAGTGAGAACGTAGTTACATTTTTTTCGAATATACCGTAACACGGAGAAAATTACGTGGAAATCTTGTCACCAATCTTCTAATTGTCTTTTAAGTATAGCAATTTCCGTGAATGAAGCCATTGATGCGGACGCTTACGATATACTAGGTCACGGAGTTAGCTAAGTGGGTCAAGGCTCACGCTGAGTGGGTCACGGTACTCCTATGATCTGGTCCCTATAGCATCTTATTCATATAGGGAGACTAAAGCTATATTTGTTCGCCATAATATTCATGTACCGGTATGTGTATATATTGAAATATTTTTACTTCTATAATCGAAAAGAATTGTTCGATCTATTGAAAAAAATAATAAGAAAATTGTAAACAAAACGAATTCTCTGGTCTACAATGAAACCTGCTTAAATGAACAAATTTGCCAACCTATACTAGTATGTGTGTATGTATATATTCATAATACATGTATATGTTTACGTGTATGTATATATTTGCGCATTATACCTATTCGTATATTAGTGTTATTATTATTTGTGTGTTAAATATATGCGTATCTGTGTCATACGTATGGCTATACATACGTTATACATCATCTTGTATATATAAGCTCCACAGGAGGCAGCTCTGTATCCTGCTTAGCTGCACACGGTCACTCTATACAGCTGGTGCGCCGTGTTATTTATACAGCTTGCACACGGTCACTCTATACAGCTGGTGCGCCGTGTTATTTATACAGCTTGCACACGGTCACTCTATACAGCTGGTGCGCCGTGTTATTTATACAGCTTGCACACGGTCACTCTATACAGCTGGTGCGCCGTGTTATTTATACAGCTTGCACACGGTCACTCTATACAGCTGGTGCGCCGTGTTATTTATACAGCTTGCACACGGTCACTCTANTGCGCCGTGTTATTTTATACAGCTGCTGCGCCGTGTTATTTTATACAGCTGGTGCGCTGTGTTATTTTATACAGCTGGGGCGCCGTGTTATTTTATACAGCTGGTGCGCCGTGTTATTTTATACAGCTGATACGCCGTATTATTTTATACAGCTGGGGCGCCGTGTTATTTTATACAGCTGATACGCCGTATTATTTTATACAGCTGGTGCGCCGTGTTATTTTATACAGCTGGTGCGCCGTGTTATTTTATACAGCTGGTGCGCCGTGTAATAAAGGTATTGATATCTACCGTATAACCGCTATATTTATCCTATATCGCATTAAATTATCAATGTTCATATATATGTTGTTGCTAATATATATAGGGGCTGTTAATTGGGTGCGTATCCAGGATACTTATCTTTGCCAGGGAAAGGGTGTAAAATTATTACAATTTTACATTCTATGTTAATTTCGATCTGGGCGCCTAATGTTGGTTTTTGTACGGGGTATTTTTTAATGACGTTAGTTAGTTTCGAAATTATTATAGCTGCATACGGAATTATACATATTGTTATTCCATAAATTACATTGATTATGGCATTCGGAATGAGAGAATCCGTGGCGACAGGATGAATAATAACGGGATCTTTAAATTGCAGAGATTACATCCCTGGAAACCTGATATTCATCATAAGTTGTCGGATATTATAAATATTTTCTGTATTAAATTTTAAATAATATCGATATTTTCTGTAATAGTTAATAGGTTACTGAGACTGAAGTGACCGGCGTGGTCTGCAGCTATACTCTCAGAGAAATACGTGTGACTTAGTGCAACTAGCAATGTACAATTTGCTTTATGTGGGTCATCCCGGGGCCATACTTTCAAAAAAAGTTAAGGGATCGTAAGTTCAGCAGCCAATCATTGACGGCCTTCCAAGCCAAATCCACCAATCATAGACTAGAAAATAGAGCGTAAGTACTTACGTTCACTTAGCGAGTTTTGAAAGTATGGCCCCTGATCCATATATTAGCCCGACAAAAGGGCTCTCAGTGTTCTTGCGGTGGTTAAGAAAATGTCAATTCTGGACAATATTATACTTTCATTTTCTGAGTGCAGATAAGAGATTACATCACGAGTGTTATGTAAAATTTTCCTGTTACAGATAATAATGTCGCCGGAGAGCTGACCTATAGACTGTATCTTTAACATGATGTAATCGTATACAATATCGTATCATGTCTGAAAATTATCCGACTGGTCTCGAAACCTGCCAAAATATCAACTAATTTATAATCATGTCAGCAAATTTGATCTCAACTAATTCTAAAATAAGATGCTATGGAAAACAAACTAAAAAAACTTTGAAGAGGATTCTAAAATTCTCGTCTAATGCAAAAGTCTCCTATCTATACATTTTATTGCGCCAAAATATAACAAATAAAACTCAGTACTCACTGCAGTGAGTGACAGAGAGCGCATTTTCTCGTCGACGAAAACGTGAAGTCACGGACGGACAGACAGACGGACATGACGAGCACAATAAAATTTTCCATAAATGAGAAAATGCGCTAAAAATAACTACTTTTTGCAAAAAAATGCGCCAAAATTTTATTGCTCAAAAAGTAGTGAGAGAAAAGTGAGACTATCTGAATATGTTGAGGTTTACTGAGGAGCTTTAATTAATGTGGGGCTATTGACTTCATCGAACTTGTTTTGATAATAAAATATCATCCCCATTAAAAATCATAAATGTGTAGCGCCGGACGCCAAATATTCAATAATATTAAGGGGTGCAGCATAGAACTTTTTTCAATTATTTATAATTTGATTTAATCGTTCCAAGCTCCTGTCTATAATTATTCTAATGACATTAAACTGAAGTAAATATACTTATGTGCTTATATAAAAGCACATATAGTTATGTGCTTTTTCAGTGCCATAAATGAACTTTGATATATCACAGCTTGAAAAAAAATATATTTTGTTGTAAATATGGGTAATTTTTGTTTTGAATGTTGACGTCTCAAGCCTCATGACTTATGATAACTTCAGCCGTTGCCAATGAATTTTCAATTAAATTTTAATCACGTAATTCTTTGCCTATTTAGGATAGTATATTACAGTATAGTATAGCATATTAAAGTACATAGTCATATAGTATATTAAAGTATATACAGTACATCAAAGTACATACAGTAGGTATAGAATATTACAGTATATATGGCGGTGTCAGTGTTCAATAGCTTTTAGATATCTCGCCGATTCTCAACTTCGCCGAAATATTCACAGCTTTTTGCGGTCTCGGACACTCATCTCACTGCTCCCATTTTGCTGTGCTAAACCGCCCAGCCTCATTGCTGCGCGTAGCTGGGATCGAACCCACAACTTCCTACTACAGTCTTGGCACTCTGAACTGTAACCACTGGGCCATCCTGATTAACGCGTTATACTTGTTCTGTTTCTCACGTTATCACGTTATACTTTGACATATTATACTGTGCTACTTTGAACAGTACCGCATGACTATGCTGGTGCAGGCATGGGGCACCGCATGATGATGCGAGTGAGTGAGACACTACCCAATTAGTGATACACTTTTGCTCATGTGGGTCATCTTGACACAGTTATGGCTCGGCAATTCAGGCACCAGGCATGTAGGTACGAATAGCATTGACTCCATTTGAAAAACTATTCAGCATGAGAATTTGCTGTACAAATTGGTTTCTTTTATGAATTTCGATTTTCTTTACTGGTTATTTTTCGTAAAAATACAGTAAATTCCCTTATTGTAACTAAAAATTTCACTTGAGGTTTTTCCATTTAATCGAGAAAGTTGACAACCATTTCGGATTTCCATGTGACTGCTGTTCATTCGATTTTTGTATTTGAGTTTTCATTTCTTGGGCTATATTTTAAAATTCATTTTTTATTTTCTGGATTGATTTGTGAATTGTATGCAACATAACCAATGTCCATGAGACCTAGTAAAAGTTCCGAGGTAATAGTGCATCGGTAACCGCTCACTGGACTATAAATCTAAGCTATTTTGTTCATACTATGCGTACAACTGAACAAAATAATGTAATTAATTAAAGAGTATTGTCCTTGCATCTCCAAATTTGTTTACCTTAGCACGAGGCTGTAAGGAACGTTTGACGTGACGGCAGCACGTTTTCTATGCCCCGAGTTTCCCTTTCTCTGAGTGCGCTTCTTTCCACACTTGCTCATCAGTGCATTTCGCGGTGCCAGCGGGGGAGGTTGTGCGTTCGGTTGTTCCCGCCAGTTTCGACGTAAAATTCGTTATCTCTACTTACCTTTGTGCCTTCAATGAATATTAATACTAAATTGATAGTGTGATGAGTGAATCATTTATACATCTTTGGGAAATCTGAATTTTGAGTGCATTTTTTCGAAATTGCAACCACATTTGGTCTGCAGCAAAAAGTACTCAGAAGTAAACATGGGTGCCGACTCAGTCCGTTGGTTGGACGCTTGCAACCGACACTTGTGCGGGAAACTTTCATTGTGTGGACACGAAATTCAGGTTTTTTTCCAGTGATCGATACAATTTATTGGCAATTTCTGAATTTATGTATGAATACACGTTGTCCATGAGGAGAAAGTTCCAATTTTTTAACGAGTCCGTCACCGTGATCGACTGAGGCTGTGTCAATGTGCGTGTTTTATGGGGTCGAAAGTTCTGTGAACGTAATATTTTTAACATGTGTTTCGTGTATGAATATAGTTCGTGCACGTGGTAGTGAATACATAATGTACTGGCTGGATAGTTTAGGTAGCTTTAACTCAATCAGATTGATAGTTCATGTTTCTACACGAAAACTATCGTAATTTTTGTTCACTATGAACGAAAGTTGTGCGCTGCAACAGGTGTTGGAACGACCAAGCTTAGTTCCATGACACACTTGCTACTCTCTGCGACTACAACTAGTTCGTGCTAGCGTTTGTGTTTCATATATGATATTGTATCATATGCGCTCATTATTATGATAACGTTCATTCTTGTTATATCTTCAAGTGTATTAAATTTGCTTATTTATTTGATTTAACGTTCGTTATTATTATACGGTATCTTCTAGTGTAAAAAAAACGTTTTAATAAACGTATTTAGTTTGATTTCACGGTAGTCATACTTATATCTTCAATCATTTTTAATTGATTGAAGCTTTAATCGAATTTGGATCATAATTGTAATAAAGTAATATATTATTCCAGTGAATAAATGAAAAACATGTACTTAAAATGTATACTGATTATTTCACGATGCGAATATTATTACTGATATTATTTAGTTATTGGCCTCGAAATATTGAAGTCGGTGGAGAGGAAATGTGGAGAGCCTCGATATTCTTGGAAGACATCGTTATCAGCGGCCACTCGAGAACAACTTGATACGTCCAGCTAAAACTAACTACTTTGAACCTTGAACTTAAGTTCATGAACTTTAAATGAGCTTCAAACTTGCGACAGTTAATGAAGTTGGATTTTGCGATAAAGTTGAAGCGACTCCATACTTATATCTAAAACTAACTACTTTGAACCTTGAACTTAAGTTCATGCACTTTAAATGAGCTTCAAACTTGTGACAGTTAATGAAGTTTGATTTTGCGATAAAGTTGAAGCGACTCCATACTTATATCTAAAACTAACTACTTTGAACCTTGAACTTAAGTTCATGAACTTTAAATGAGCTTTAAACTTGTGACATGTAATGAATTTGGAACTTGAGATAAAGTTGAAGCGAAAAATGGATTTACAATTTGCATTAAACGAGTTATTCAAGTTAGAAGAAACTATCGATAAACTTAGAACTTGGGATGAATTTGGAACTTCAGACGAAGTTCAATTTACAATGAACTTGGAATATAATTCGGGTGTGGGTTTTAACTTTTAATGATAGTGAATGAACATCACAATGCTGATCATTTGCTAGCTCTGAACTCATGATAGTGAATGATGGTCACTATGCTGACCTCATCATCACTGTTGATTATCCACCTCACGGCCGCGCTACGGCTCACGGTCTCGCATTAATATATACGCACCAACACAGCTAGCATACCTGGATGGTGAATTGCTGTGTTGTAATGATGTCTTGTATGATGTGAATGATATCTTGTATGTTGTGAATGATGTCTTGTATGATGTGAATGATATCTTGTATGATGTGAATGATGTCTTGTATGTTGTGAATGATGTCTTGTATGTTGTGAATGATGTCTTGTATGTTGTGAATGATATCTTGTATGTTGTGAATGATATCATTTATGCTGTGAACGATTTAATGTATTTTGTTGTTGCTACTTCTACTCTAGGGTTTACCATAAAATTAGGTTAGATATGCATGGCTTAACGAGATAAGGTGTATATATAATTGGTATGAAAAATTATAAGATATTTTTGTTACCGAGCTGGAGCTTCGTGCTAGCGTTCTATCAATATTACATTTGCATGTTATAACAAGATTATCTCGTGTAGAGAATAACCTTCTCTGAGTTAACAAACTTTATGGGGTTTAATATACCGTACATTAATATAAATATAAATTATATATCAGTTGGTACACGATATAATCTTAGTATATTTCCTTTTAAAAATATTCTCAAAAGACGATACGTAATATTGAATAAATAGATAAGTTGATTTTTCTTCATAACTAACTTATACCCGCCGGCTGATTTAACTATTTAACTCATAATTCAGTACGAGTATAAATGTATAATTCAGTACGAGTATAATTCAGTACAAATAAAATTCATTAGTAACGCTAATTGATGTAACCTACGTGAATGTAACCTACGAACAATGTTGATCTTGCATATAATGAGTCAAATTACGGAACGCGTCATGCGTCGCATGTCAATTAGTGAATCAACTCCCGTAGGAATAGCATTATGAATAAGAGGATGCTGACAGCAAAGGTTTAATTTCAGTGTAGGTAGAAATAACATGGTAGATATTATTACACGTGTGTTGGCACTGTCAGTGAGTGTTAAACTATAGTTCTGGTAGGAATAGCATTGTTAAGTTGCAATCTTAATGAAGTATATGTTAATATATTACGAAAATTTATATATAAAAACATGTATGAAGACTGCACGCAGTACAGACATGAATACTATACACACTATACAGACATGAAGACCACACACACTACACTCCACACATCTGTGTAGTTATGGGCTTATCAAGGCCACAAGATAAGAGAGAGATTTATATATGATATATTATATATAAATTTATATATGTGAAAACATATACATGAAGACTGCACGCAGTACAGACATGAATACTATACACACTATTCAGACATGAAGACCACACACACTACACTCCACACATCTGTGTAGTTATGGGCTTATCAAGGCCACAAGATAAGAGAGATTGCGCCGCTGTCTCTGCGCGAGAGGATGACATGATTCATGCCAGAATTATCTCATAAGATTTTATTTAAATGTTTCATTTATTTTCGGATCTTCGTTGTTTATTCTCGTGTCTCTGATGCCGTACTATGGAAAATGATTACGAGTTTGTAACTCCTTCAGCCAATCACTGACGATTTATCAAGGTAAATGCACCAATCAGAGACAAGAAATTGGCCGCTACGTGTACTTAGGCCGCTACGTGTACTTAGGCCGCTACGTGTACTTAGGCCACCACGTGTACCCAGGCCGCTACGTGTACTTAGGCCGCTACGTGTACTTAGGCCACTACGTATACTTGGGCCGCTACGTTTACTTGGGCCGTTATACATGTACTTGATATTACTGCCCCTGGTCGCAGTTCGCCATAAGTTTAGGTGTCATTTGACCCTAAAGTTCAAAGTGTGATAAGATAAGTATAAGATAAGTGTTGTTCAAAATTCGATATCATTTAATCATCGACTGGATGGCATTGCATAAGCCGCTACTGAATGATTGTGCTTTACTAGCATTTACGGACGAAACATCGCCATCTATATAATAAATTTCTTTTGTGCTCAAATATCTATGTTGTTTCTAAAATAAAAACAGTTGTGTTATATTTTAAATTCGAATCTACTATGAATACATTGCACATATGCTGTCGAAATGCTTTGTTTTTCGTGATTAAGAAAGTATGTCACCATTTTGACAATATTACGCTTTAGTTTTCTCTATATAGGTCATCAGGCCCTAGGTTACTCCTGTAAGTGTGATGTCGCTATCTTCTTATCAGTTCTTATCGCGCCCAAACCGCCGGCTGGTGAACAATTCTCAGCAACTCGCACGTGTGTAGAAAATAGGATTTTTATTACTTCACTAATTGCTTCAGCTCTTGAACAATTAGACTTTATTTATTACTATTAATGCTAATTAGTTAACCTTCAATTTGTTGTTGGTAAAGGCGATTTCGGGAACCGAAGGGAGGTGCCCTATAACAGACTTTCTTAGGGTAACTAAGGCGCTACCAGCATTAAATGGACTTCGAATTATCAGCTTTTCATTCGATTTCATTTACTTCATTCCATAAACAATATGAAATTATTCATTCAGAATCAAATGAGGACATTTTTGCCCTGGCTGAAGTTCATAAATTCGTGGATTATTTTGTCTTGTTTTTAGTAAATATGCTACTGTTTATATTATTTTCTATTTAATATTTTTATATAACACTTTCGTTGAATCCTGTCTAAATTTGGAAGCTTTTACACGCTCCTATCTTTTAACCAAGCCTAACTGTTCATTGTTAGGGTCTGAGAAGTTTATAAGAAATGTTTCATGGAAGTGCACCAGGCTCAGTTCAAAGGTTTCCCAATTTTGTCTCTGAGCCTCGTATTACCAAATAAAAATTTGGTCTTTTATCACAAATTTGTCAACAGCGATAGGTCCTTGCGCTTAAATTTAAACACATGAAATATTGCCAAGATATAATCAGGGAGCTCGGAGCTGTTAATTTATTTCAATATTCGCCTCTAAATCGGCCAACGCGCGCCCCTAAATCGGCCAACGCGCGCCCCTAAATCGGCCAACACGCGCCCCTAAATCGGCCAACACGCGTCCAGAAATCTGCCAACACGCGCCCCTAAATCGGCCAACACGCGCCCTTAAATCGGCCAACACGCATGATAGTGATGATAGTGTAGCGTGATGGTGATGATAGTGTAGCCTGATAGTGATGATAGTGTAGCGTGATGGTGATGATAGTGTAGCCTGATAGTGATGATAGTGTAGCGTGATGGTGATGATAGTGTAGCGTGATAGTGATGATAGTGTAGCGTGATAGTTATGATAGTGTAGCGTGATAGTGTGATAGTGATGATAGTGTAGTGTGACAGTGAGAATGGTGATGGTGTGGTTTTTATAATGTGGTGTAGCAGGAGTGCGGTTGATGGTATAGAAATAATACACAAGTTTGATGTTAAAATTACACACATAAAAACATCAAAATGTTTAATATATGTTATTACTTTTCCCTTTATTAGCCTTGAATGTCATTGCAAAGGTGATGGTGACACTCAGAAATACGTGTGTGTAACTTTATCCATTCTTGCGTTTTTTCGCGGGAAAAGTTTTAGTATTGGTAGATTTAATTGTGTACACTATTAAGTATTTTATTGTAATTGTTATTATAATTTTACCCGACGCGAGATGGCCGACGAAGAAAGTCGGTCTTTAGTTGAAAACGTAAAAAATGAGTTGGAACAAACCGATTCCTCAGCAAACATTGAAAAAAATCAAAGTGTTGAAAACGAGAAAGGTGCGAAACATGAATCTGAAACGGGAGAGACGATCGTTCTGTCTTCACATCGCAGTTTCGAAGTAACGAAAATAGATGAAACAGACTTGAAAGAAGAACACAACGAAACTGGCAACAAGAACAACGAAACTGGCAACGAAAAGCACGAAACTGACAACAAAAACAATGAAATTGTCAACAAGAACAACGAAACTGGCAACGAAAACAGCGAAACTGGCATCAATAACAACGAAACTGGCAACAAGAACAACGAAACTGGCAACAAGAACAACGAAACTGGCAACGAAAACAGCGAAACTGGCATCAAGAACAACGAAACTGGCAACAAGAACAGCGAAACCGGCAACAAGAACAACGAAACGGACAATAAACAGACCATAAAGAGCACAAAAGCAGAAGACGATAACAGCGATGACGATGAAAACAAACAAGAACAAGACGAAGATGAAGACGAACGTCTCAAAAATCTGCGACAAGCCATCGTGGCCAAATCTTCCCCTCGTCTGAACCACCTCCTGCTGGGGGAAAAACTCCCCTCATCGGGTTCTGCTTCCCCCAACGCCCCCTCCTCCCCCAGTGTCGGGGGAGGCTTGCCCTCAGCCATGTCATTCCCCTCGGGGGCAAGACGCCCTCGGAGAATATCCTGGAAACAAGGGGATGAGACCATACCTAATTCCCCGTCTATGCAGGTAATGTCCAGTCCACGCTGGGGGTAATGAGTGGTCAGTCCACGCTGGGGGTAATGAGTGGTCAGTCCACGCTGGGGGTAATGAGTGGTCAGTCCTCGCAAGGGGGAATGAGTGTTCAGTCCACGCTGGGGGTAATGAGTGTTCAGTCCACGCTGGGGGTAATGAGTGGTCAGTCCTCGCGGGGGTGGGGAGTGGTCAGTCCACGCTGGGGGTGTGGGAGGGTGGCCAGTCCACGCTGGGGTGTGGGGAGTGGCCAGTCCCCGCTGGGAGTAATGAGTGGTCAGTCCACGCGGGGGGTAATGAGTGGTTAGTCCACGCTGGGAGTAATGAGTGGTCAGTCCACGCTGGGAGTAATGAGTGGTCAGTCCACGCTGGGAGTAATGAGTGGTTAAGTGGTCAGTCCACGCTGGGGGTAATGAGTGGTCAGTTCACGCTGGGGGTAATGAGTGGTCAGTCCACGCTGGGGGTAATGAGTGGTCAGTCCACGCGGGGGGTAATGGGTGGTCAGTCCACGCTGGGGGTTATGAGTGGTCAGTCCACGCTGGGGGTAATGGGTGGTCAGTCCACGCGGGGGGTAATGAGTGGCTTGAAATTGAAATGGAAAGGATTATTCCTCATTTGTTTAAATGATAATCTTTAATTATTATCAAAATAAGGAACATTGATCAGGAATTTTACTCCGAATGACTAGTAGGAATCACGAGTAGGAATCGATGTATGAACTATCAATGGCGATTGTTGAATGAACGGCAATAGTGAATGTTTGGCAAAATGAACGGGGTTTAAATTATAATGAAAAATGGCTTGAACCACAATAATTAATTATTGTTATTCTGACTGCTTGTTTCTATTGTAGCTTGCATTCCACTGCCTGTACAAGCGTAATAATTATATTTATTGAATTCATTGAAATAATGTTCATTAAATATAGCTGCATATATATCATACGCTTAGTACCTGTGACGTCAATATTATATACACCTGTCATACACCGCACTATCTCTTGGCAGGACACTGCACTGTCACTGGAGGTCTGTGTGTTGTGTGATGCAGATGTACTACACATTTATTTGTTTGTTTACGCCTTAATTTTTCTGTTGCCTATTGTGTAGGTTTGTGTATTGTTTGTGTTATCTTGTATGTGCCTCCGTAGAACACATCATGTGTAAATGTTGAAATTCAAGATGTGTAATTCAACGTTGAAATTCATGAGCAGCGTTGAAATTCTCGCAGTCAATCTTTGCCTTGCCCTCGCAGGCAGCCTTTGCCTTGCCCTCGCAGGCAGCCTTTGCCTTGCCCTCGCAGGCAGCCTTTGCCTTGCCCTCACAGGCAGCCTTTGCCTTGCCCTCGCAGGCAGCCTTTGCCTTGCCCTCGCAGGCAGCCTTTGCCCTGTCTCTTATACACATCTAGATGTGTATAAGAGACAGGTCTTGTATGATGTGAATGATGTCTTGTATGTTGTGAATGATGTCTTGTATGTTGTGAATGATGTCTNCATCACCAACAGCAGCTCAGTGCCATCACCAACAGCAGCTCAGTGGCATCACCAACAGCAGCTCAGTGGCATCACCAACAGCAGCTCAGTGCCATCACCAACAGCAGCTCAGTGGCATCACCAACAGCCTGTCTCTTATACACATCTAGATGTGTATAAGAGACAGGCAGTATTCAAGGATAGGTATTACAAGGGCTCTGAAGAGTGTGATCATTGGTTCCGCTTCTCTCGTTCTGAACGTCCGCCAGATCCACCCCATCTGACGTCTACCTTTTGCAGTTATTGCCGGTATGTGATCACCAAAATTTACCTGATTGTTCATCAACACTCCTAGATCGCGAACGAGTCGCTTCTCTTCGATTTCCTTGTTATCTGCACATACGTCACCGTTCTCTTGCCAGCGCCATAGGCTACATAAAATGATGACGTAGCGAACGAAAAGTTTATATGAGTTGTCAGGTGCCAGGTAGCGGTGATCCATTCCAGCTCTATACTGCGCAGCCGACAGGTGACTAATGAGCGAAAATGTTCAGCAAGACCACGGAATTAAACTACTATTCTAAAGCAAATGTTGCGTTCACAACACCTCTCTAGGTCCGGCGTTTCAAACTCGATGCTCATCAGCTCCCGATCCCCTGGAATTTCTAAAAAATGCAACTGTCGTTCAGTTTCCATAATTTTAACCTTCAGATGTTCCAGCCTCTGCATCTCTGTATTCCCGGAGGCAGCCGTTATTTGGTTGTTCAAGCTCGCTCGTTTTCTCATAAGGATCCGTCTGTCCCTCGGAATTATGTGGCGTTTGGGGGTCGTTTTTTCCGGCGTGTGACTGTCTCTTATACACATCTAGATGTGTATAAGAGACAGAGTAATGAGTGTGAGGCATGAGACCAGTAATGAGTGTGAGGCNTTCTTCTTGGGAAGAGCCCCTCTATGTTAGCTATCATGATGCTAGACTCTTCCCTTCCTTGCGTACTTAGTTGCTGTAACACTGCACTGCCAGGGGTCTCTGGCTCTGCAGCTGTTGCATTTGTTGCTGTGATTTCTGCTGTCGTTCGTGCAGTTTCAACAGTTGTTGCATTTGTTGCTGAATCTGATATACTTGACTCTGCAGGTCTAAAAAATTGCTGCGCCTGATATCGAGTTCTCTGTGTGGTTCTCCACTCCGGTAGGATGTGGTGTCCGGTGTGGTACTTTTTGGGACTGCCCTGTTGTATTTCTGATTACGATAGATTCGCCCTTCCCAGAAAGGAGTTTTTTAACAGATGCATTTTATTCTGAAATTTTGAGTTTAGCAGTAGAGTCTATCTGATGTTCAGGGGATGAAGTATCACATTAACCTCTCCGTCTCCATATTACCTACTCCTTCCCCCCACAATAAACCTCCTCCATATTAACCCCCTCTCCCTCCCCCCAGAGCGAGCAGGATGGGCGGAGGGGGTCGGACCCCCTGCTGCTGGACGGCAGGGACCTGGACGACCCCGCGCTGGACGAACTCATTGACCTCCCCGCCGAGCTGCCCCCGCCCCCCGACGGCGGGTGGGGTGAGTCACACTACACTAAGTTATTTATAATAATTATTTTAATCATTCTGTGTCGTTCTTATAAAACTATACACTGGGGTGAGTCACACTACCTACACTAAGTAGCTATTTATAATAATTAAATATTTTAATCATTATGTGTCGTTCTTATCAAACTATACTCTAAATAAATACTCGTTATTGAGTTATCATATCTATCAGATCTTCGTTATTAATCTCTACCTGAGGATAGGGATACGTGACTATGTTATTTAGGGATAAGTAAGACACATGTGTCCTGATAACATATCTTGATATACAGGGCGGTTATACATTACATGAGTTACGATAAAGCTAGGGGTCATAGGTACTTTAAACCTAACTAAGTGAACGTAAGTACTTACGCTCTATTTTCTTCTCTACGATTGGTAGATTTTGCTTGAAAGACCGTCAATGATTGGCTGATGAACTTACGATCTCTTAACTTTTTTTGAAAGTATGGGCCCAGAGGTATAAGCTACGGCGTCGACCGTAAAGGTCGGAGAACTCAACCGACGCGTTACATCGCTGAGCCTATACTTTCAAAAAAAAGTTAAGAGATCGTAAGTTCATCAGCCAATCATTGACGGCCTTTCAATCAAAATCCACCAGTCATAGACAATAAAATAGAGCGTAAGTACTTACGTTCATTTAGCGAGTTTTGAAAGTATGGCTCCTGAGCGCTTATTAACAACTGCGGGAGGCTCTTACTAAGGTTGCCAGCCCTTATATAGCCTTCAGCTTCCGCCCACAACTAATTTCCTTGATTGCGCGATCTATCACGTGATGTCTTCCAGATGCTGACTTATGTCTAGTACTTTTCCATCAATCTCTATCAGGTTAAGTGAATATTACGTCCTGATTACATATGATCTAGTCATATAATATTATTATAATGACTATAATGAGACGCCAGATAGAAACCGGGCATATCAAAAATCAAACCCCTACTCCCTCCTCCCCCTCTCCGTGGGCTGGCTTATTATTTAATTCCCCACAGGCTGGGTGATTATCTAACTCCCCACAGGCTGGGTGATTATCTAACTCCCCACAGGTTGGGTGATTGTGCTCGCATCGTTCCTAGCCAACATGGTGGTGGATGGCATCGCTTATTCCTTCAGCCCCTTCCTGCCGGTCTACATGGAGGCCTTCGGGGCTGATATGTCCAAGGTCTCGTGGATACCTTCACTCCTGGCGGGGGTCTACCTCAGTGCTGGTAAGTGGGGTCTAATTTTGTCTTTGTACACGTAGCGGCCTAGTAAATGTAGCGGCCTATGTACACGTAGCGGCCTAAATAAACGTAGCGGCCTAAATGAACGTAGCGGCCCAAGTACATATGACCCACTTATTGTACCCACATGACCCACTTATTGTACCCACATGACCCACTTATTGTACCCACATGACCCACTTATTGTACCCACATGACCCACTTATTGTACCCACATGACCCACTTATTGTACCCACATGACCCACTTATTGTACCCACATGACCCACTTATTGTACCCACATGACCCACTTATTGTACCCACATGACCCACTTATTGTACCCACATGACCCACTTATTGTACCCACATGACCCACTTATTGTACCCACATGACCCACTTATTGTACCCACATGACCCACTTATTGTACCCACATGACCCACTTATTGTACCCACATGACCCACTTATTGTACCCACATGACCCACTTATTGTACCCACATGACCCACTTATTGTACCCACATGACCCACTTATTGTACCCACATGACCCACTTATTGTACCCACATGACCCACTTATTGTACCCACATGACCCACTTATTGTACCCACATGACCCACTTATTGTACCCACATGACCCACTTATTGTACCCACATGACCCACTTATTGTACCCACATGACCCACTTATTGTACCCACATGACCCACTTATTGTACCCACATGACCCACTTATTGTACCCACATGACCCACTTATTGTACCCACATGACCCACTTATTGTACCCACATGACCCACTTATTGTACCCACATGACCCACTTATTGTACCCACATGACCCACTAATTGTACCCACATGACCCACTAATTGTACCCACATGACCCACTTATTGTACCCACATGACCCACTTATTGTACTCACATGACCCACTAATTGTACCCACTTTAGGCCCGATCGTGTCGGCGCTGAGCAACAAGTTCGGGTGCCGCGTCGTGTGCATGGTGGGCGCCATCATCGGCTGCGTGGCCTTCCTCCTGACGGTGTTCGCACCATCGGTCCAGTACCTGATGGTGATGCAGGGGGTGGTGGCCTGATGGTGATGCAAGAGGTGGTAAGGGGTCAGAGGGGGTGAGTACCTGATGGTGATGCAGGGGGTGAGTACCTGATGGTGATGCAAGAGGTGGTAAGGGGTCAGTACGTGGTGGGGTGATGAGGGTGATCTAGGAGTGTTGATTAATACTCAGGTAAATTTTGGTGACCACATAACGGCAATAACCACAAGAAGTAGACGACAGATGGGGTGGATCTGGCGGACGTTCAAAACGAGAGCAGCTGAACCGATGATCACACTCTTTAGAGCCCTTGTGATCCCTCTTCTTGTGGACTGCTGCAAGTTTTGGACCCTGTTCACAGTCGGCGCAGTGCGGCAACGTGAAGCGGTCCTACGAACCTTCACGTCTAGCTAGGAACAGCGGAATGGCGGAGCAGAACGAGAGAGGCATGTTATTCTGTACTCCTGGAAAATGATAACAGGACTGGCACTTAACTTCGAAAACGAGATCTTCAGGATTGAGATTAAATTGCAAATCTCTACGGGAAGGATTTATTTCCGTGGCGGGACAAAGGCTGTTTAACGTCTTGCCAAATGAGCTTAGAGCAGAAGGGTTCACCCTTCAGATATTCCAGAGTCGATTGGACGTGTTCCTTGACACGATCCCTTATCGTCCGCCTCTGCCCCACTACCAGCGGCGAGAAGCAAGCATCGTGCATTAACTGGCCCAACTGAGAGCTGATGCGTGGCCTGGGACTGTTACTTCTTCAAGTCCTTAATAACCTAACTGTTGAGTTCATTATTACAGAAGCCGGTGTAGAAAAAGTGAACTAAGAACATCGCTATACGGTTGACATTGGGATCAGAGTTACCAATCCATTTTCAGGTTTAATGTTAGGTCGTCAAGAGGCTTGTGCGGGGGGCGGTGTGTGGAGAGTACCTGTTGGTGGTGCCAGGGGATGGTGGGGAGAGAGCACCTGTTGGGAGTGACGAGTGATAGGGTGACCCGGCCCATTATTGTGGTGTGTCCTGGGGGTATGCTTGGGGTATTCCTTATCATCCCTCCTTCCCCCAGGTCTGGGGTTCGGGATGATCTACCTCCCCGCGGTGGTATGCGTGGGATATTACTTCGAGAAGAAGCGCGCCCTGGCGACGGGGATTGCGGTGTGTGGGAGCGGCGTGGGGACGATGCTCTTCCCCCCCTTCGTGAAGTTCCTCCTGGCGCAGTACGGCTGGCGGGGCACCAACATCCTGCTCGCGGGGCTTGTGCTTAACGCCGTGGTGGGTGCTGGGGAGAGCGGCTGCAGCACTAACACGTTGTCTACAGCCAAGACTGTCACTAACATCATAGGAACATGTTGTCAACACGTCACTAACATGTCACTAACATTATAGGAACATGTTGTCAACACGTCACTAACATGTCACTAACATTATAGGAACATGTTGTCAACACGTCCCAAACACGTCACTAACATGTCAACACGTCTCGTGTATTTATTTATCACGTGTTTATTATTATTTTTTTTTTGTCTTAAAAGATTTTTATGTCGCGTGCGTGCCCGATGTAATGGTCTTGACCGCAGGTCAGCGAGCGCCCCAATTGCAGTATCACGTCCGCTCTCATAGCTCTTGCTGTAGTTTTATTACAAAGTGTTATACTATTTGGACAAAGTGACCCATGCATTTCCATGCGTGCAGGTGTTTGGGTCGCTGATGCGGCCGCTGGCGGTGCCGCGGATGACGAAGCGTCAGCTCCTGCAGCGCCTCGACGAGGAGGAAAGGCAGCTCAGGGCCTCCCTGGCCCAGGGGCTTGATGGTGCTGATGGGGCCACGTCTTTCTCCCAGCACAAGGTGGGGAGGAGGGTGTTGTTAGGGGCCTTCCTGGCCCTGGGGCTTGATGGGGCCACGTCCTTCTCCCAGCACATGGTGCGGAGGAGGATGTTGTTAGGGGCCTTCCTGGCCCTGGGGCTTGATGGGGCTGATGGGGCCACGTCCTTCTCCCAGCACAAGGTGGGGAGGAGGGTGTTGTTATGGGCCTTCCTGGCCCAGCGGCTGGTGGGGCCATGTCCTTCTCTCAGCACAAGGTTAGGAGGAGGGGGGAGTTGTGCCTAAAACTGAGGGTTGGGGAAGGAGGGGTTTTTGGTTATAGGCGTTATGGTGAGAGAAGTACGGAGCTGTGGTGGTGCAGTGGTGAGAGACTCAGTCTCTCGCGCCCAGCTCCCGGGTTCGAGTCCCACTGAGGACAAGTTCTACCGGGAAGCTCAGCTCATGGTCAACTCAGCCATTCATCCAACTCTGGTTGGTAAATGAGTACCTGGCTTGTCCAGGGTGTTGTGTAATGCAATAAAATGGTTCTGGCGGGTCAGCGAGCCAGTAATGGTCGTAGAACTACCAGTGCATCAAGTGCCCAGAAAAACTGACCTATCACCCCCCTACCTAGTCGCCACTGCCAGGATGGGCAATTACAACAACAACAACTGCAACGTAACGTAACATACCCTGAACTGCAACGTCAGTGACGTGACTGCAACGTAACGTAACATGCCCCGAACTGCAACGTCAGTGGTGTGACTGCAACGTAACGTGTGTTTAATTGTAACGCAACGTAACGCTGGATTGTAACGCAACGTAACGCTGGATTGTAACGTAATTTTTTGCGTTGCAGCGCAGCGTCAACGCGGACCCCGGCGTGCAGTCGCATCTGAACCTCCACAGCGGCGCCCCCCTCACCCCCATCAGGGAGGGCTCCCCCTCCTCCCCTACAGGTGAGTGGGACCATAGAGTGGGCCACCCAATTGATGCCCTAGAGTGGGCCACCCAGTTAATGTCCTAGAGTGGGCCACCCAGTTAATGTCCTAGAGTGGGCCACCCAGTTGATGCTCTAGAGTGGGCCACCCAGTTGATGCCCTAGAGTGGGCCACCCAGTTGATGCCCTAGAGTGGGCCACCCAGTTGATGCCCTAGAGTGGGCCACTCAGTTAATGTCCTAGAGTGGGCCACACAGTTGATGCTCTTGAGTGGGCCACCCAGTTGATGCCCTAGAGTGGGCCACCCAGTTGACGCCCTAGTGTGGCCCACTCAATCGGTTCTCTAGAATGGGCACACTCAATTGATGCCCTAGAGTGACCCACTCAATCAGTGCTCTAGAGTAGGCCAGTCTATTGAAGCCCTTGACTGGAGCGCACCATTAATGCCCTAGAGTTGCCCACTCAATTGATGCCATGGAGTGTGCCACACTCAATGCCCTAGAGTGGGCCACCCAATTGATGCATAGAAAGGGCCACTCAATTGATGCCCTAGAATGGGCCACTCAATTAATGCCCTAGAGTGGGCCACCCAATTCATGTCCTAGAGTGGGCCACACAATTGATGCGCTAGAGTGGACCCAATTAATGTCCCAATTTCTGAGCAGAGCGGAACGGAGGAGGGGCGGGGGAGGAGCGCGAGGGTCTAACGGCGGGCGGCGCTGGGCCCAAAGTGAGCATCGTGTCCATGGGCCCGCTGCCCCGCAACGCTTCCCAGCCCGTCAACATGGGGCCCGGCAGGTGAGGATACGGGGCCTGGCGGGTGAGGGTACATGACTCACACCACGACTCGTGCCACGACTCATCCTATGACTCACACCACGAATGGGACGCCTGTCGGAGACCACCACTGCCGAGCATCGAATGAACTATCATGATCCCTTCCCTCAAGAACGTAGCCTATAACACTTCTTGACTGTAACATTATCAGCCGCAAGCCACCAAACAGATCACATCCATCGAATTAGATTAATCAGCCCACAGGAAAGTAGCCTGACGTAGAATGGCCCAGCATCGTCCGTCAATACGAAAAAAATGTTACACCATCCGGACAGAGCGCGCCGCACCCTTAATTGCAGTGATTATGATGCCCGCCACCGAGCCGTACGTATAGGTGCTTATACACAAGGCGAAAATAACAAATTTTCGCCTTAAAAATCATAAATTTTAGGTTCGAGACCGCAACAAGCTGTGGATGTTCTGCGATGTTAAGAATCGGCGACAGGCCTATGGCCTATTAAACGCTGAAACCGCTATTATGTTTTACGTGTTCAGAGGCAACTAGCTGGTGCATTGCAGGCAGAGCAACTGGAGTTGTTTGAAGCAGTCGAGTGTTCCCAGTGCCGTCTCGGCCGTCTTAGCGTGGATAACTGCGTTGCTCTCTCTCTCTCTCTTGCCCACTGTAGCGCGCACAGCTGTCGAGCTCTCGCTTGCCTCCACCGTGAACACACCTTACTCGACAAATTCCAACGTCGCACTGACGCACTGTACTGAAACACTTTCCTCGTGCATAAGCTCTCAGCCTCCAAAACTAGTCGACTCAACTAATCGCCCCGTGCATAAGCACCTATATATCCGTCCCGTGTGTCGAATTTTGGAACTAAACCATGCTATCAGAAACCTTACCCGATGCTGTGAGGTAAAAGTAACTGTCTAGTGGTGCACGACAGGATTCATGCACATGCTGTCCGAGCCGTCGAGCTGGTCGCAGTGGAACTGATTAGTCGCAGTCCGTTCACTCCGTTGTCCGCTAGTTACAGTTCGAGCTAAAGTCAGGGTATGAAGTGATGATCGTTGCAACGTTCGATGTTCAGTGGTGGACAACCATTACTCTTAGGGCTATTCGCTTCAGAATAGGGTGGCGTAAAGCTCCTAATATTTAAAGCAAGATGATGTCACGGGCTGGTTACGGACGTATGGTTTAATCCGCGGCTAATTGGTGGTTATCCGGAGATATGCTAGGCGTTCCTTTCAGAACTGATTGGTGACGAAATTTGGTGGTGCACGGCTGCGTTTCCCTCTATCTCATGTCACGAATGGAATCCAAAATTTCTTATCCGAAAACCAAGCAGGTCTAATAAACCATACTCTGCATCTGAGAAATTTATCTCCAGTGACCCAGCGCATGACAGTATCTGCAGGGTTCTCAGAACTGGGAACGTAACTCCAAATTGCAATGTGAACGATTGCGCGTATCTCCTCTAACCCCTGGTCGACATATCTCCTGTTATTAAGCTTATTACCTAAGATCCAATGTAACACAATTTTACTATCACACCAAATATGCACATAAATATTGATATAATCAAGGTGCCATTGCGTAATGATTTCAGCTACAAGTCGTGCTGTAAGGTATGTAGCTCTAATTGTGGCAAGGAAGGGGCTGTGGCAGGTAGTTACTAAGTATATGCCAAAAATGGCGACTATGGCAAAAGGCGACTATGATAAACTCCGTGAAGCAGTGAATATTTCGAACTATATTAAGGACATGAATGTGGCTGAGTCATGATCATTTCTCAAGGACACGGTTATGTCTGCAGTTGATGCGTGTGTACCTAAAATTAAGCTTGGTGGAGCCAAAAAAAAAAACTCGGTGAATGAACAGTACAGTTTTAGCAAAGCTACAATACAACGAAGGAAGCATACCAGCGTTATTTACAGACCATGCCTCACAGTCATACCATGCCTCACGGTCTCACACCATGCCTCATACCATGCCTCACAGCCTCACACCATGCCTCATCCCCGCAGGCACTTCCGGACGGTGGGGTCGGTGCCAAACTTCGAGCGGCGGCGGTCGCGTACGGAGCTCGTGCAGCAGCTCAAGGTATGAGTCATTAATGTTCTTATTCTTATTATTGTAATGATGTTATGCTTATATAATAGTAATTAATGATTAACATCATTAATATTGGGTTACTATGATCAACATTTGTGATTCCATTATTATTATTGAAGTATCAACATAGTAGATAGGTAACAAGGTATGAGTCATTAATGCCCTTACTCTTAATATTGTATGGATGCTTCTATAAACAATAGTAATTACTGATCAACATCATTAATATTATGTTGCCATCATTAATATTGATAGTATTATTATTAACGAAGTATCAATTAGTGAATGAGTAACTTCGATTTTATATTATTATTATTATATAATATTATTATTTATGAATTAATCATATTATTTGATGATTAGCTCATGATTTTTATAGTATTACAGTATTATTTGTTGATTAATTCGTGGAAATAACATTTATAGTTATAGTTATTATTATTTGTTAATTAATTTGTGGAAATAACATTTATAGTTATAGTAATTATTATTTGTTGATTAATTCGTAGAATTAACCCATCCTCTCCCCAGGTGGTCCCCGCCACCCCCCGCGCCAGCGTCCTGAACCTGCACCCTGAGAGCCGCTCCTCCCTCGCCCCCCTCGCCCCCCGCAAGTCCTCCGCCCCCGTGGGGACTGGGGTAAAGGTGGGGGAAATGGGGACGTTGTATGGAATAAGGGGGGGGGGTGACGACGTTGTAGGGGTTGGGGAAGTATTGGGACTGGGGTACCAGTGTTCGGGGGAGTGTGGGGACTGGGGTAGGGACAGGGGAGTGTGGGGACGTTATGAGTGTTGGGGGAGTGTGGGGACTGCTCTAGGGGGTGGGGGTATGGGGGACGTTGTAGGGGTTGGGTGAGCGTGGGGACTTGGGTAGGGGTTGCGAGTGTGAGAAGTTTTTGTGGGGAGGTTGGGGGCCGTGGGGACTTTGATAGCTGTGGAAGTCCGTTGTACAGGCTAGGGTGCGGGGACACGATGTAGGGGTTGGGGGTGTGAAGGATGTTGTACGGTTTGAAGGATTGGGGTGAATGGGGGAGAGGGGGAACGTTGCATTGAGTGAGGGAGTTGTGTTTAGTGAGGAAGTTGCACATTCAACAAAGAGTGAAGGAAATTACTATGAACTGCCACGTTCTCATTGATGGCTAATGTATGAAGTTGCACTTGATTTGACAGACTCGCAAACATTTTTTGATTCCCCTATTATGCTTTATATTGGATAAAAGATTTTAGAACTTAACTGTTGAAGCACTCTAAGAAGCCTTCTTACCTCGACCATGATGCTGCGCCGCCCCATGTTCTCCCTCACCCCCACTTCTGTAACCCCCTCCTCCCCCAGCAGGAGCGGCGTGCCATGATGCTGCGCCCCATGTCCCGGCAGGACATCTTCTACTCGGGCTCCATCTCCAATCTACAAGAGTACAAGTCCCAGCTCTCCATGATCTCCTACAGGGAGAGTACCCTCAACCTACAGGGGACTGGTGCATCTAGGTGAGTGCTGGGGCATCTAGGTGAGTGCTGGGGCATCTAGGTGAGAGCTGGGACATCTAGGTGAGTGCTGGGGCATCTATGTGAGTGCTAAAGCATCTAGGTGAGTGCTGGGGCATCTAGGTGAGTGCTGGGGCATCTAGGTGAGTGCTGGCGCATCTGGGTGAGTGCTGGGGCATCTAGGTAACTTCTACAGGGAGAGCACGCTAAATCTCCAGGGAACTGGTGCATCTAGGTGTGTGCTAGAGCATATATTTAGGTGAGTGCTAGAGCCTAGAGCACCTAGTGAGTAGTTCGTTCTATCTAAAAAATTTAGTAATCATAAGTGCGGAACAGCTGATGCAGCGCTTCTATTTCTGTGGTTCCTGTGCTTCAACTCGTGCTTAAATCTTAGGTACGTTTAACTAGCGTCTAGTAGGGCGATTAGGATTTGAATTTTAATATTTATAAATGTTTCTAATGCTTTTTGTTGATCAATCATGACGGAGGAAGAAAGTCATTCGATAAGGAGAAAGAGTTTGTGTTGATATCAACTAGCTGAGTACACCTTCTATACGTTCTCTGAAAATGCCCCTCATAGAAAACGGCTCCTAGGGGAAACTCGTTTATATAAGTATTCTAAATTCCCATCAAAGCCCCTTTCTGAAATTTTAATTTTTTGGACCTTGTGTTTTTTAGATTTTTTCTATGCTTTCATAGAGTATTAGAAGTTTTTATTTTTACCAGTTTTTCTCAAGGTTTGCTAGTGATATTATCACTTAATACGCAGTTACACAGACAATAATTTGTGCCTGGGCAGTTTTTTTCGCGACAACTGTTGCGTGAAATTATACTTCACAAAAATTGTTAGTTCAATATTAGCTTTAAATTTCCTTTTGAAGATAAATAGCGCCGGCAAAATGCTCTGATGTATCAAGAAACTGGTCAAATTATCCCGATTGCGAATTGTAACTATTTTTTTCTACAAAGATGATTAGAAATATTTTTGTACTAGTTATTTTTTGACCATTACCCTACCCCATAATTATTTTTACCCTATTTCAGGGCGGTGTTGGACGTCATAGAGAAGCCAGAGATGGACCAGGCTGACTCCAAGGATGTTCCTAAAGAGAAGGAAAAGTGTGAGTTGATTTCACTAACGAAATTCAATTTTTGGCGCATTGAATCAAAAATTAGACTTTAAATGCAAAGAAATTTTACCACTAAAGCCTGGTACGTTTTGTGGTTACTTCCGTGCAATTAAACTTTCATCACTTCTATATGAAATTTAACAATGATTTTGTATTCAATTTAAATTAAGTTTTCAAATATAAGAGAAATCAAATATTAAAATCATCTAGATTATGCCGATGATGATGGCGATATTGACTATAATTATGTTGATGATGATAATATCAACAATGATGACGATGATAATATCAACAATGATGATTACAGGTTCATGTCTGCCGGAGTCGATGCGCGGGACGCTGGCGCAGATGATGAACTTTAGCCTCCTGAAGGATCCCGTCTTCCTGCTCATCGGCATCGCCAACGTCTTCGGCATGTTGGGCTTCTACACGCCCTACGTCTACTTACCGGGGGCGGCCGTAGAAAAGGTGAGTGTCTACTGTGTCTTCGGCATGTTGGGCTTCTACACGCCCTACGTCTACCTGCCGGGGGCGGCCGTAGAAAAGGTGAGTGTCTACTGTGTCTTCTCCGTACAAAAGCGATTGGCAAAAGAAGGGAAGTAGAAAAATAAAAGAAAATGAAAGGATTAGGCAGAAGAAGGGAAAGGGCAAGAGCAGAAGAAGGGAAAGGGCAAGGGCAGAAGTGAAAGGGCAGGAGCAGAAGAAGTGAAAGGGCAAGGGTCAAAGAGGTGAGAGGGCAAGGGCAGAAGAAGAAAAAGGGCAAGCGCAGAAGAAGAGAAAGGGCAAGGGCCAAAGAGGTGAAAGGGCAAGGGCAGAAGAAGGGAAAGGGCAAGGGCAGAAGAAGGGAAAGGGCAAGAGCCAAAAAAGTGAAGGAGAGGGGGTGCCTACACGGAGCTGTCCAATACAGAGGAGGTGCGGACTGCGGAGGGACTTTCACTGAAGAGGTGCTGAGTGGACGGCAGACGCTCTTCGTCATCAGGACAGGAGGGATTCGGCGAGTGCCCCTACAACATTTTGGGATGAAAGAAGATCTGCAGTGGCTCGGCCGTAGGGGGTATAGTGGGTGGTGGCTGGCAAAATTAACAAACCTTCCTCGTAAGCTATAGCGTGGGGGGAGTGAGCTGTCAAAACTCTGTTGTTCTCGGTGTCTTTTCGTTCCCCGGGAGAAAATATCCCCGTGAAAATTTTGCTTTGTCTCCACGCCAGAGCCGGAAAACATAGCGCCATCCACTGGGAGATTACACCAGCGCCACATTCCTCATCTCCATCATCACCCCTCTTGCCCCCAGGGTATAGACCTGTCTCTTATACACATCTAGATGTGTATAAGAGACAGGGTATAGACAGCACCAGCGCCACGTTCCTTATCTCCATCATCCCCCCTCTTGCCCCCCAGGGTATATCCATCATCAGGGTATGTCCTCAGGGTATGTCCATCATCAGGGTATATCCATCATCTCCATCATCCCCCCTCTTTCCCCCAGGGTATAGACAGCACCAGCGCCACATTCCTCATCTCCATCATCGGGATCACTAACACCATCGGGCGCGTGTTGTCCGGACTACTAGCGGACATGGAGCGCGTCAACGCACTTTACGTCAACAACTTCTGCGTCTTCTGCAGCGGCCTCTGCGTCTTCCTCACGCCCTTTGCGTCGTCCTACGCCTCTTTCGTCACCCTCTCCATATTCTTTGGCTTTTTCGTCTGTGAGTAGACTTTCTTGTCACGTTTTTAGTGTCGATGAAAGCCAAAAAATCGCGTTTTTTTTCGTAATTAAGTCTAATTTTTCTAGTATTTATTACATTTTGTCAATCTTCCTGTAATCTACCCATCTTTTTCGTCTGTGAGTAGACTTTTTTATCGTGTTTTAGTGTCGATGAATGCCGAAAAATATCATTTTTTCGTAATTAAGTCGTCATTTTTAAAGAGTTTTTTTTACATTTTTCCCTCGTTATTTAATCTACGTTTATTGTGTGCTTTTTTTCCATCTCTGTCCGTCTCCATTATTTTTCTACGTGTCACGTGATTTTATATGGTACATTATTTTCTTGTATTATTTGTAGTTTTCAGTCATGCTTGTTTTAGTGATTTTCGTTAAATATTTTTCAATGCTTTATATCCTTTTATATTGTAGAGTTGTTAGATTTAGCATCTATTCTCGTATTCGTTATTACGATTTCTTTTGAGGCCTTCCCTTAAAAATTGATTTTACTGAACTATATTTAGTCATTTTAATGTTGTACGTATCGTATATAGTATATATACCTATGCGTGTTGTTGCAATTTTTAATGTATGATCTTGCGTCGCGATTATTAATATGTTCATGTTATATTATTCTCTCTCGTTATGTTTCATATTTATTGGCATCACTTGCCATTATTTCCCAGTCAGGAAAACTTTCCATTTCATGTCAATAGTAATTTTCCAGATTTTTCATATGGCTGCCTTCAAATTAACCTCTCTTATCATTATTCACCAGAGTGTCTGTCGAGCTACGAGTTATTACTGTATTTTAGCTAATTTATATTCGATTATTATTCAGTGTTTCAGTCCATTGATGTCGTATTAGGAATGATTGATGTAACGGAATTTTTGTGTTTCTGTGGATGATTAGACATCATGGATGATCAATTGTTCAATTGTTCTCGTGTCGACACATTTGATTTTGTTGTTGTTAGCATCGGTCTTCTGTACTTATTGTTTGTACTCGTTCTTGTTGATATTCTCTTCGTGGTGCACCGTTATGATATATATATGTATATCATATATAGATATGCAATTATATATGATGTGAATTGCTTTTGTATTCCATTTATTCCGCAAAGTATATAGTGTTATAGCCTTGTTTGCTTTTTATCTTCGTGCGTGTTGTGTGTGGTATAGATACTGTGGGTATAAACTATATAAATAGAATACTTGTACTTACTACGTATTTGAACGCCATTAGAAACCATAGTTACCGTTGCAATAGCAAAATTTATTTGTATTAATGAAGTCATAATTGTTAATTCACTAATAAAATTTAATTTACATTAAAATTTACAAAATTTTTGGGTTGAAAGTTTTTGGAGCGCCATTATTGCCTTTAGTTTATAGTCAATCATATATTACCCATATCACCTGTGGTATACTAACGCTCTATGAATCATATATGCTAATCACCCATATACTATTTACACGGCAAAATACAGGGCACCCCCACAGTTTTTTTTGTCTATTTACATATATTACGTGCCTGACATCCTCTGTATGTTCCTTCTTGTATGGTATCCTTATATAGATTTAACAACATGTCTAACATTCTCTATACATTCCCCGATGTATGGTTTCCTTATATACATTTAACAACATGTCTAACATTCTCTATACATTCCCCGACATATGGTATCCTTATATACATTTATCAAAATGCCTAACATTCTCTATACATTCCCCGATATATGTATCCTTATATATATTTAACATAACATTAACATTATTTATACATGTCTAACATTCTCTATACATTCCCCGATGTATGGTATCTATTTCTATATATGCCGTGCCTAACTCCTCCTCTATGCATCATAATGTATGTGAATAGCTCCCTTCATCGCGCTGACATCCATCATCCTCGTGGATGTGATGGGACTCCCTCTTCTCTCTTCATCCTTCGGACTCTTGAACATCTTCAGGGGGGCGGCGGGGGTGGTCAGCTCCCCCCTGGCAGGTGGGGGGGGGGTAATCAGCAGGGCTATCAGTAAATCGAACTGCACTAGCTCGCTCGGTCACACAAACTACACTAGCTCGCCATACAAATATCGGCATCACAGAACGTAAGGATGTAGGAAACCAGAAGCAGGAACGGCACGCACACCCCGCCGGCAACTGACTACACCATCCCAAGATATGTTGCCATTTGCTTAAAATCGATAAAATATCTTTGCGCGAAAACGTATTATGTAGCCAGGAACGTGCGTGCATGGCTGCAGCCAATATTTAATCAATCGCGAGACGATCACAAACTTTGTCAACTAGGGCGCCCACTTACCTCCGCGAATATTTACCGGCAAATGACGTACAACTTGTCCCTTCACCGTTACAAAAGAAATATACAATTTTTTGTGCCTCACATCATTAAAAATCACAATGAACGTACGTGGCTGGCCATTATTTATCCTATCGGAATATCACAAATCCATTGTATAGGAGTATAGGGTATTGTCCACGTGCTTCTGGCCGGTCGGCCATATATATGCCTATGATACTCTCTCGATTATAAATCATACATTCAACACGCGGTAGAACCTCCTCACTTACTACTGGCGAGGTAGAGAGGGGATGGTAGGTTAGGATGGGCATGGTTGTGGGAAAACTATTTAACGGTAATAGGCTTGGGTGGAGGGAATTGGAGGTATACTATATAGGACCAAAGGGAATGGAGGTATACTATATAGGACCAAAGGGAATGGAGGTATACTATATAGGACCAAAGGGAATGTAAAGTGAGAATTTTTAAGTTGAGTACGAACTCTGTTAAACCGCTTATGAATGGTAATGATCGAGCTGCGGTTGGGCTGCTATATGAAGATGATAGTAAATGGAATATGATTATATTAGATGGAATGAGAATGGTTAATTAAAGTGGGATCTATCTGTAGTAGTTGTGTGGGTATGGTGGTAGGTTGATGGTTACGGTATGGGGTTAAGTGATCAGGGAGCGATGGTAGGTGGGAGAAATGGAAGTGGAGAGTGAACCAGATCTGTGGTAGAGATGTAGTACCCTAGAAATGTTATTATTAAATTGACTTATATCTTGCCAGAACTTCTTCTATAAGTTCAGAGTGATTATAATTATTCTCAATTTACCATTCCTTCAAATTTGCAAACAATACAATTGTGAGCATCAAATTCTTTGAAAATAAAAGTAACCCTCGAAGTTCTAATTTCGAATCTATTGCAATGATTCTGAAGCCAAAGCCTTGTGTTATTATTATTGTTTTTCTATTCTTATCTTAATAATTTCCTTCACGTTTCATAGTCAAAAATATTCTTTCTTACATTCACCGAAATCGAGCATCAACTTCACCATCAATTAGTTTCATATCATGCTCATTTCATGTTCAAAACACACATTCAAACCGCATCGCATGTTGTATATATAACTCTTATAAACTGCCTTCATTTCCATCTAACAGCGCGTACTTAGGAAAATAAGCGAGTTTTTGTCCACATAGAGATGCACTTTCTACGCTCGTTTGGGTCATCCTAACCCAGTTATATCTATCAGTAAAGGCAGAAGTCCACGTTCTCACGTGTACGCTGCATGTGGGTTGGAAAGTGTGTCACTATTTGGTCGATATTACCCATTCATTTTTCCAAGTGCAAATCTTGACACCTTATCTGCCCTTTGTTTTCGGTTTCGTTTGACTTGAGCGATCGTTTTTTTTTGTCGTTTGTGATTGGTCGTTAACGCGTGTTGCTTTTGTGAATAACAAAGACTGTTATTTAACCTGGCATGTTAACCTCTTTAACCTTGCTTCTGGTCTCGGTTTCCTGCAGTTTGTTGCATGGTTTTTGGCTGCTGTATTTGCATGGTTTTGTTGAGGGTTGTTTTGCGGTTGGTTTTAAGATTATTATTTAATACGACTGTACCGTATCCATAATGTTTGCCATGAGCGTAGTTTTCCTTTCCTGACAAGTCCAAAAGTATAGGAATAAAGTTTTGAAGTATTTACTTGTATATGAAGGGTAAATATGTTCATAGCACATCAAATTGCTATAATCGAGTATTTTGTCTTAACTTTTTCTTGAATTTTATGATTGGTTACTTAATAAATTGGAGTGTGAAGTGATCAAGTATTTGTGTGTTGTGTGAACATGTTAAAAGTTAACATCTTGATGAACATCTTTTAAAATTTTTTTGTGTATTTTTCAATTCTTCAAATGTTTGTGATTTACTGCGTGAACGTGCCTTAAATAATATCTGCTGCGCGCACATGTGATGTACATGCTTCACTACTCTCATTAGGTCTGCAAAATACTGTACATATGATGTACAATATGTACATGCTTTCCTCCTTAATTACAATACGTAATGTCTGCTGCATGTACATGTGATGTACATGCTTTATTTACCACTTGCATTAAATCTGTAAAATACTGTACATATGATGCACAATGTACATGCTTTCCTCCTTGAAAAAATCTCTATTGTGTTCTGCGTGCACATGTACTTTGCATTCACATGTGCATTAAAATTTATAGTGTACTGGTGAACAAAACGTTACCATTAACCGTCATGAGAGCTCTTCGGGTAAAAGTTTATAGTCAACAAATTTCAACACAGCACTCGGAGAACTCTACGATACTTTGACCAAATTTCGATGCCATTGTGTGGGTCATCCCAACTCGGTTTGGCCAGTCAAAAGCGTGCGTCAATGTTACCTGCACTCTGTCTGTGCTGTGGGTAAGAAAATGTGTTACAATATAGACAAGGTCAAGCCTCCGACCGCTGATCGAGTTTACCCGGCATCACAGTGTGGTTTCAAGGCCCAGAGGTTCACAGCAGACATGATTATCTCCTTACGCCAGCTGCAGGAGAAATGTCGGGAGCAACGGAGGCCTTTGTACATTGCGTTCATCGACAACTTGTACCTCGATAGTGAGATTGACCAGAGGATTGGCAAAGCGGCAGGTGTGATGGCCAGACTGAACGAAAAGGTCTTGTCAAACAAGCGGGTGACGCTTCACACTAAGCTTAAAGTGTACCAAGCGTGCATCTTTTATGGTACCCTTTTGTACGGCAGCGAAACCTGGACCACGTACGCTAACAGGAGCGCAGCCTGGAGTGCTTCCACCTTCGCTGCCTCCGCCGCATCCTTAACATCACATGGGAGGACAGGGTCACAAGCACAACTGTTTTGGAACAAGCCGGCACAATGAGCATGCATCTCCTCCTGTGCCGGCGCCGTGTCATGTGGCTCGGTCACGTGCATCACATGCGGAATGATCGCATTCCCAAGGATCTTCTCTACGGGGAAATATATATATATCCACAGGCGCGCGCCCAACCGGCCGTCCGGCATTGTGGTTTAATAGAAACATGAAAACTGGAATTGTTTCGTCTCTTGCGGAGTCTGTTAACCCTTTTGTCTAGGATAGATTTACCGTCGTCAATGCTATCTTAAAGATATCTGCAAGCGCAGCCTCAGAATAGAAAAATATCCGACCACCAAACCTGAGAGTGGCTTGCAGACAACCGATGCGGCTGGCAACGGGCTTTTCGGGATGGAGTTTAGAGGGGTGAATAGCAACACAGTCGCAAGCTTTAAAACAAGCGCCGTCTGCGCAAAGCTAGACAGCAGACACAGAACAGCGTCTCACCATCGGACTTCATCTGCGCCAACTGCGGTCGGGACTACCATGCCTGAACCGGCCTGGCGAGCCACTCAAGACGCTGCCGACAGCGAGGTGTGCGGTGACAGACGTGGCGAAACCATCATCTTTTGAGATGGACGGATGCCAATGATATGGACAATATGGCACCTTCATCTATATGAGTGTCGCGTTGCGAGAAGAGCGCTTGCCGATCGGAGACCTGCAGGCCATTTACTATTGTAAATTCAAGTATACTTTAAAATAAATTTTAAATTTATTTGCAATTCGATTTTAATGCCCGTAACCCATTATTATTAATGGCTAAGCTAAATTTCCTTTTTACATTAATGAACTAACTAACTAATTTAAGTTATTTGTATGTTATGATTTTTAAAATATTATATACTAATAATAATATTTTTGTGTATATTAATGCTATTTCAACGGTGTTCCTTAACGATGTTTCATAACTTACTCGTGATTTTAACGTCCATTAGACTTTCAACGAATAATGCCATTGATGATGTAAATATGATATGTCATTTGAACTAAAATGTTGAAACATTGATTTTTTACATAAAATATTTTTAAGCGCATGTTCTCTTATGGTAGATATTGGGTGCCAAGAAGTTCGGGAATTCGAATAATTTCATGATTATTTGCAGTGTATTCTATGAATGATTTGAAAAATGCCAAGAATAAATTTGAAAATATTGAAATTATTGTAAAACTTTGCAAACTTTGACAAGAGTACCTATTTGGATTTATATTATTGAAAATAAATTTATTTATTTTTTAACTATAGAAATAATGTTTAATATGCGTAAGAAAATTAACCAAGCATGATATTCATTCCCAAATTCAACGTCATTAATTGTTCGTAAACTTGATTTACCAATTTCTTGTAATTCGATAAAGCTATTCTAAAGCTCCACCAATGCCGCAACGAACTCTAACAATTCATTGCCTGTATGTATACTGATGCCAGTGTATGTACAGTGATCATTACTATATAATGCTTGAGTTACTACAGCTTTATTTAAATGTATATGTATATCAGTATATATACAGTAAATTTTATTATTAATTATTAATGGTTGAGTTAACCCAGTTTTACATAAATGATAATATCAGTATATATAGTGATCATTACTAATTAATGGTTGAGTTACCCTAGCTTTTTTGCGTTGGCAAGAACCCCGCATATCATCCAACACTGATCTGTGTAACACTGACTGCTATAATAATTATGTGCATTATTAACTATATGCAAAGTAAATTGTATACTATGTAAATTTTACTCCTTATTAATAATTTCCTGTATGAACGATAAAAATCTTTACATTAAATGCATGTGCTTCACGTTATCAATTTATCTGTGCAGCATCGTTGAATTCAACGTATTTTGTGTCAAGTTTGGCGGGGGTGAAAAGTGAGTTATACTGGCCCTGTTATTTACGCCACTAAAATCCCGGCATCAAGAGCAGGCGTGGCCAATATTGTTCTTTTTAGCGCATTTTCTCATTTATGGAAAATATGCGCTATTGTGCTCGCCATGTCCGTCCGTCTGTCCGTTTGTCTGTCCGTGACTTCACGGACGGACGGACGATAAAATGCACTCTCTGTAACTCACTGCAGTGAGTACTAAGTTATATTTTGTATGTCATAAGGATTTTAAACCCCCCAACTTGCCCCTAAATCCCTACCCCATCTAGTGGTTGCTGCATGTTCTTCAAGCCTCCTTCAAGGTACCCAGCACCCCCAGTAACCCCCCACCCCCCCGGGGTACTTGTTACAGCGGGGTACGTGTCCCTGACGTCCATTATTCTCGTGGAGCTGCTGGGTCTGGAGCAGCTCACCACCGCCTTTGGCCTCCTCATCCTCTTCAGGGGCTCTGCCAGCGTGGTAGGCCCTCCTCTGGCTGGTACGTGGTACTGGTGGTGCCTCTACTGGTACGTAGTACTGGTGGTGCCTCTATTGGTACGTGGTACTGGTGGTGCCTCTATTGGTACGTGGCTCTTCAATGGTCCGCCAGCGTGGTAGGTCCTCCTCTGGCTAGAACGTAATGGTATCTTCATGGTACGTGGTGTTGTTGATGTCCTACACAGTTGAAATTTGAAACGGTGTTTGAGCCAGGCCGGCGTTAAGCAGTGCAGGCTAGAAGCAGATTTGAGGCAGGCATGTCCACAATAAACGAAATTTATGCTGAAAATCGGGGCTGGAGGTGTAAATTCTCTTGCAAACGTGCTGGCATCCGGCACACATGCCTGATCCTGCTCTAAACCTGCTCTGTGGCTTCAATCGACCCAGACTCCTGCTCCAAATTATAACAGGTAATTTCGTGGTACTCGTGCTACCATTATTGGTGCGTTTCTTATTCGTGCGAACAATAAATTATTTATCTTTTAATTCGGAGTAGGAGAACTTGTTTTAACTTGCGTAAAGGGTAGAATACACACCTAAATTTAGTGAACAAATGTTATTATTATCACCAAATGTAGTTATAAATATTCGCGAGTTTGATTATAAAAGGTTTGATCTGTTGAGACCGACAACTGTGATTTGAGATTTTTTGCTTTATAAGTGACGGTTAGTCGTAACTGAAAGCTTGATTTTTTTTCTCGGATTTGGGAACTGTTATTTTCTTGTAAACGGTTATTCCTCGTAAGCGGTTACTCCTTATTAAGCGGACGTTTCTTATAAGCGGACATTCCTTGTATGCGCATATACCTTATAAGCGGATTTTGTCATAAGTAGAGCCAAATGTATTGACTTGTGCTAAGTAATAATTCGGTCATTTTCTCGAGTTTGTGAAGTTGATTTATTTAGAGGAAATTTTGTGCATCAAAATGCTGTTTAACTTGAAAATAAATGTCAGGAATATGTGCTGTTGATCTTAAGTTGTTTATGTTCATATTGAGCGTTCAAATAAAGCTCGTCGTGTTGGTTTTATTCTATAGATAATCTATTGATTGTCGTCGACATTTTTTTCACGAACTTGTCCTGCAGGAAATTTGTTGTTGTTATCTTCTGATTATTTTTAATTCTCCATTACAATAATGTGGTGGAAGGTCTCCATTGTATTGCTCAAAGGTCGCTTATTGTCGCTAGTTTCATGAAACTGAGAGCGATAATTTGCTTGGAGTATCCTTTCTGAACTGATGGTTTCTGCTGTGCAACAGTTCGTTAAAATTCCATACCACATTATTTCGGTCATTAATGAAACCTATGGAAATTATTCACCTTATGTACGAGTACAAACCAATAATTTCGCTTCAGACGATCAGAACAAGAACCCGACGATGTCAGTTCTTGTAATAACAATATTTGATTTTCTTCAAAGTTTGTGGGCCAATCAGATTCGCAGCGATGATAATTACAAACGATAACAATCGCGCTAATTACGTTTTCAAAATTTAATTTTTCAATTTCAGTAATAAAGCACAGTTTGACGCATGTTACATTGTCATTTTTAATGCCTATGATTGTTATCATTCGTGTCTACTTTGCACTGACCACATCACACGCGTCCACATCACATTTGTAACTAATATCAGAAATATTATTTCAAACTCTTTTTAGCGCATTTCTCATTTATGGAAAAAATGCACTATTGTGCTCGCCATGTCCGTCTGTCTGTCTGTCTGTCCGTCCGTGACTTCACGTTTTCGTCGACGAGAAAATGTGCTCTCTGTCACTCACTGCAGTGAGTACTGAGTTATATTTTTTTAAGTTTGACATAATTCGAGCAGAGATAATTTGATTGCGTCAGTCACGGCATTTTTTGGAAGGCAACAATTTCCGAATCAAAGGTGAAATTTGCTTAGTTCATTGTTCGATCATGGCGATGTGTTGAAGTGGGGTTTGCTATCGAAATTCTCTTACTACTGGAAATTTAGAGTGAGTTTGAGAATTAATAGATATATCTATTAATTTTGAGAATTAATAAATATATCTATTAATTCTCAAAATCACTATAAATTTCCAGTAGTAAAAGAATTTCGATGTTCCAACATTTAAATTACCTTGAGTGTATCTAAATGCATCATCACCAGTCTATATAAAGCACCACCTGAACCCTTGTTCATTAAAATTGTAAACTGTACAATTGTTAATCATTAAAATATTCCATGACACGCTGCAAATAAATACGACTATATGTTACTTGATAAGCATAACACGGCTTATTAGGCTTTGCACGTTCATCCTCAACAATTAAAAAAGAACACGTGAAGTTGTGCATTCAAACCTACATTAACTGCATCCCATGTAAATGAATTTGTACATGAAAACACTCCGATGCATGAGCTTTCAAGACTTCACCTATTATTGTCGTTTTCCGTCCATAAAATAAACACTTTTTAAAGCATTTAATGCATTAAATGCTTTTAATTTTTTAATGCTACCGCATTAAAAAATTGTTCCCCTGCATAAATTGAATCAGGTCCCTCGTGCCATTGAATTATTTTCCTCATTCACCGTCGCATTTCTTCTTCATATCTCGCTCATCAAACATCGACTTCATTCATTTCTTCGACATAAATTGCATTATACAATATTCCTCATCATTCACCCAGTTGACTCGTATCACTTTCATAAGTCTTTACTTTTACACGAAAAATAAGTATACTAGAAACAGAAAATGGTCAACCATTTATTGAACATTTTTGTTGAAATTGAAATCAACTGTGTTGTTATTTTCACCTAATTTTAACGAAGTTAACGACATTCTTAACATTCACTTACGAACGGCATTGAGTAAAGAAATCATCCTATCATTATTGTTTTCTAAATGATTGTCACAAAGCTCTGATACTTAACTTCAAAAATCATGTTTGGTTACTCCGTTACTTGAAGTTTTTAAATTGTGTAGTAGTTATTCATTCATAATTTTTTATGGCTATTCAAACTATTTTTAGTTTCTCTAGTGATGCTCGTAGTTGTATTGAATTTTCTATTCCCGAATTAGCGAAATATTACTCGACCCTGAGTCATTAATTCTCTTGATCAATTTCATGTAGTTTTCAAGAATCAAAACTTAACACACGCGTCCTCCATCTGAGATAAGTTTAACTATCTACTGTTATGTGCCTATCTACCACCACTATATGTGCACTAACCTACTCGTATAACACGTACAACAGGAGGCATCTACGACGCCACTAAGAGCTACGACGTAAGCTTTTACTGCGCCGGCGTGTTGCTGTTCGTCTGCGCAGCCTTACACTGCCTCGTACCTCTGGCATCGCGGCTTTGTTCTGCCCACCACCAACCAGTGAGTCATATCTGCCACGTACCTCTGGCATCGCGGTTATGCTTCGTCCACCACCAGCCAGTGAGTCTTACCTGCCTCGTACCTCTGGCATCGCGGTTAGGCTTCGCCCACCACCAGCCAGTGAGTCTTACCTGCCTCGTACCTCTGGCATTGCGGTTAGGCTTCGCCCACCACCAACCAGTGAGTCTTACCTGCCTCGTACCTCTGGCATCGCGTTTATGCTTCCCTCACCACCAACCAGTGCTTCAACCTGCCTCGTACCTCTGGCATAACGGTTATGCTCTGTCCACCACCAACCAGTGAGTCATACCTGCCTCGTACCTCTGGCATCGCGGCTTTGTTCTGCGCACCACCAACCAGTGAGTCTTACCTGCCTCGTACCTCTGGCATCGCGGCTTTGCTCTTCTCACCTCAACCAGTGAGTCATACCTGCCTCGTACCTCTGGCATCGCTATTATGCTGCGCTCACTACCAACTAGTGAGTTATGTGACCTAACCCCACACCGATTCTCCGCCTGCCACCAACCCGTGTATATACTGACCTAACCCTACAATGGAAACTGATTTTTAAACCATTACTCACGTGTACATTAACCGTATTCTATGTTATTCCCGTCTAAATGCTTGGTAGCGAGAGTTAACGTTAGTAGACAACAGGTTAACCAGTTGTCTACAGATTTATTAATCGTGTTGGCACGGTAACGTCTTTAGCTGGAGCTGTGATACATAGTAAACGATTTTTGACGGTTTTTCTTGCTGTTTCAGTCGTTTCTGCGATTATTCTTATTTTTAACGTCTGTCTTTGATTGTGCCTGTTATATCGTTTCCAATGACATGTTACCTCACATTTGTGCTAGTTTAAATAATTATTGTGAGATGTTTGCTGACTTTTGTGCATGTTTGAACGACTATTATGAGATCGTTTGTGCCTATTTAAACAATTATTATGAGATGTTTGCTGACATTTGTGCCTGTTTAAATGATTATTATGACAAGTTTATTGAAGTTTTGTGCCTATTTAAACAATTATTATGAAATGTTTGCTGACATTTATGCCTGTTCAAACGATTATTATGACAAGTTTATTGAAGTTTTGTGCCTGTTCAACAGGTGCTGTACAAGACCAACGAGGAGCTGCTAGGAGAGACGCTCTCGGACAACAGGAGTGAGGGGCAACAGGAGGGTGGGGAGGAGGGGACAAGGGGGGAGGGCGAGGGGATCACTATAGACATCGGCCCCAAGAAGGATAGGACAGGAGGGGGTCTGGAGAAGATAGACGAGGCCGTGTAGGGTCTATCTGGTCTAGACTCGTAATGTAGGGTCTAGGCCCGAGTGTCGGGGTCTATGCTGGTCTAGACTCGTAATGTAGGGTCTAGGCCCGAGTGTCGGGGTATGCTGGCCTAGACTCGTAATGTAGGGTCTAGGCCCGAGTGTCGGGGGTCTATGCTGGTCTAGACTCGTAATGTAGGGTCTAGGCCCGAGTGTCGGAGTCTATGCTGGTCTAGACTCGTAATGTAGGGTCTAGGCCCGAGTGTCGGGGTCTATGTTGGTCTAGACTCGTGATGTAGTGTCTACGCCCGAGATAAATTAGGGTCTAGGATCGCCTTAGTAAAGACGAATGGTCTCATATTATTCGTGCTGGGTCTAGAGGTGGCCACGGGGTCTTAATAATTAATTTAATATCGTTAGGTTTTATAATAATTTAAACGCATATTGCACGCGCTGCTTAATGTATTGAATGGATAAATATGTGCGCTATTTTTATGAATAATTTCTTAAATTAAAGCTTGGGCAAATTAGAAAATATTTTGTGGGAAATTCGAAATTGCGTTTTTTAATATTCTGTAATTGTTTTAATATTAAGGAGAAATGGCATGAAGTTTATTTTAAATAAAAAATAATTTGTAATTTACGAGACATATTCTGTTAATTATCGTTAATTACTTATATAAAGAGACACGACTTTTAAAGGCAAGATGTGTCAATAAAGAAATGTCTTTTACGTTGTATAAAAACCTCCAAAATTTTATGGTCTATTTCATTATTATGATATAAATACATTTCATTTGTATATTATTTGGTTTTCTGCAATTTTATTAGAATAGAAGACCAGCGGTTCAATAAAAATTGAACTGCATTTTATTCCAATTTGAGTTTTAGGAAATTTGAAATATTGAATTAGTCAAGAATTACTTTATACTTAGAACTTGTTTTAATTTTAGAATTTGTATCTATGTTTAATTCAATTGGGCATAATTTAGACTTGAAATGAACAAACGTCGCTGCCAGTTTTTCAATCATCGTTTTCGAACATTTGGTTTACCCTTTTTTGTGTTTCCTTTCTTTCCCAAATTTGTAATCAAAATTTTTGCGTTCATTGTTAGTGCGCTGTTTTTATAGCCTACATACATACATTCATCTCATTGAATGTATTCATGCCAATTATTACGTCCGTGTATATTAGTGAATGTGTGCTCATGAATGCCAGTGTATGAATTCGCTGCGTGCAACTTTGAATGCGTCATGAATGACAAACTTGGTGCACGTAGCTTGGTTCACGCAACATTCGTGATGAGTAGAACGATTTACGTGTACGACGGTTCACACGCACGGTGGTTCGCGCGTATGACGATTCACACGCACGGTAGTTCACATGCATGGCGGGGGTACGCAGCCATGCACCAATCAGCCCTGAAAGGAAAGCCTAGCATATTTCCGGATGACCACCAATCAGCCGCGGATTAAGCCATCCGTCGGTAACCAGCCCGTGACATCATTTTGCTCTAAATATTAAAAGCTTTACGCCAACATATTCTGAAGCGAATAGCCCAGAGAGTAATGGTTGTCCTCCACTGAACGTTGCATCGAATCATCACTTCATACCCTGACTTTAGCTCGAACTGTAACTTGCGGACAACGGACTGCGACCAACCAGCCCAGCTCGCCAGTGGAACTGCGTGCGTCCTGCCGTGCACCACCAGACCCTCACTTTTAGCTCACAGCATCTGGGGTTAAGTTTCAGATAGCATAGTTCTGTTCCTAAATCTATCGTCCTTCGACGAGCGACTTCCACAGCTTTGTTAAATAACGTTACTTTTAGCTCACAGCATCTGGGGCAAGGTTTCAGAAAGCGTAGTTCTGTTCCAAAATCTGTCGTCCTTCCACGAGCAACTTCCGCAGTTTCGCTAAATTACGTAACTTTTAGCTCACAGCATCTGGAGTTAGGTTTCAGATAGCATAGTTCTGTTCCAAAATCTATCATCCTTCAACGAGCGACTTCCGCAGCTTCGCTAAATTACGTAACTTTTAGCTCACAGCATCTGGGGGTTGGGTTTCAGATAGCATAGTTCTTTCCAAAATTTATCGTCGTACGACGCGTGGCCGTTTGACCGTGGGCTGATTCGACACACGGGACAGATACGGACGACTCCGGCGCGCTCCGTCCGGGTGGTGTAAAATTTTTTCGCGTATTTCCAGACGACGCTGGGCCATTCTACGCCAGGCTATTTTCCTGTGGGCTGATTGATCTAATTTAATGGATGTGATCTGTTTGGTGGCTTGCGGCTGATAATGTTAGTCAAGAAGTGTTGTAGGCTACGTTCTTGAGGGAAGGGACCATGATCGTTCATTCGAAGCACGGCTGTGGTGGTCTCCGACAGACGTCCCCATGGCGGTTCACGCGCACGGTGGTTCACCAATCATCATGTCATATCATGCCTTGCTGCACGCATTATGTATGACGAGTATGAAAGGCGTATATGTAATACAATTTATTTCATTCATACATTTCATACACGATCTCCTACAATGAGCTATTTCATGTGTGTTCTGTATATTTATTTGTTGCCGCACAACATTGTGTTGTGCGAGTGTATGTGTGTAGTTACTGTTTTGTTTGTATGTCCTAAATAAAGCTTATGTATGAGCTCTGTATTTCTGTGTGGTCATTATCTGCACCTGTGGCACTGAGAATAATACTTGCATCAATCACTGCATCAGTGGTGACTGCGTCAGTGGTGTCATTGTTACTTCACTCACGACCTACACACTTCATACACGACTGATGATTGGATGTTGATCACTGACGAGTATCATGAAATAAAAAGTGAAAAGCGACAAATTCCCTTTTATTTGAAAAAACAAGCGAACTTTACTAAAAATTTTTCCCGTTTAAATGTAAACGGATTCTATTGTTTGGCTATTCATATTGAGGGGTTGGGTGAGATTTTAGGGTTGAGGTTTAGGTTGGATTTTACTGTTAGAAATTTCCGATCTAAATGGACATCTTTCAAATTAAATTTAAAAAAAGTGTTGCCAGAATACAAACGATCGCTCAGTTTAATTATAAATGAAACTATTCGATCGAAAATTAAGCATCATTGTCAACTACGAAGAAGCGAAGCCATAATGACAGTAAAGGAATTAATGATAAGTTCATAAGATCAATGCACGCTATTTGATTCTACACGCAGACAAATGAACGAGAGTTTATCCCATTCATTGCTATGAGTGTGTATACTTAGCAATTCTACAGCTTATAAACGCACCGCGCTACTGCCGTCTATACCTTATACATAGACATTATGTCTATTCATTATATAATCTTGATAATGAATCAAATTCATTGTGTTCAGGAATTTAATCAACACTGTGTTTATCCTTATCAATTTAGCTTGCATTGTCACTTAGTGAACATCTCGCGCACTATTTTTTTTAATTAGTTTAACTAGGCATTGATGCTTGCTTCAAAAGTGATTTTAATAACATTTAAGTGATTATTATAACAATGAAGTAATAAAATATTCTACTGTTCATCTGCGTATTTCCAGTTGCGGCAAAAATAGCATTTATCTTCAAATTTATTTATTGAATTCAATTATTAAATTAAAGAAATTCCAATTTTGAAATTAAAAAATATAATTATTAAAGTTTTAGCTGTATTGATAGGTAGGCTTGCAAATGTACAACGCGCGTGGCATGTAATATTTTTTAATTAATTAATTTTGCTGTTAAAACTTTTTTCTTGAATGTGTTTTCCTAATAAAGCGCCATATTTTTAATTATTGAGTTCAGTTATTAGCCGTGTTGGAGACTCGTTAGTTTATGTGAAGAAAGTATTAGAAAAAAAGTGAGACACGTTAGCCCACTTATTTTTCCGCGAGGTCAAAAGTGAGTCGTGCCGCTGCTAATTTCAAATTATTATTAAATTATCGAGAATAAAACTATAAGCGGTGATTCTCGTTTTATATTTCTACTGAAACTAAAACCTAAAATAAAAATTATAAATATTATACCTAAATTATATTACTAGTTATTTAATATTCATTCATTTTCTCGATCATTGTCGATCAGAACAAAATTACAATAATTAAGAAAAAGAACATTTCCATTCCTTCTGCATAATATAAGTTTATGTGTGAATTAAATCTACACATTATAGTTTTGTATAAATTTATCGGCTTACAAAACCGTAAGCTATGCAAATGAGTGCAGAGCTTCAGCGATCTATAGTTAGTTTAAAATAGATTATTAACAGCACAGTTTTTTATATTCATATTTAGTATATAACTTCTATTGAATTTTCACGGGGGCTTGATGATTTTTCGGTGATTGATTCTACCCGAATAATGGCAGTACACTGAGACAAATGAATAGATCATATTGTCTAAGGGATCTAAGAGAGGGGGAGTTCACCCTGGAGACCTTCAAGAGACAGCTAGACGTGTTCCTGAGCACAATCCCAGATCGACCTCCCCTGCAACACTACCAGCGGCGAGAAGTAAGCAACAGCATCGTGCATCAGGTGGCCCAAATGAGGGCGGATGAACGATAATCAGAGGCGGCGATCCATCGTGGCCTGGGACTGCTATGTCCCAAACAAATACCAAGATACCATCGTGGCCTGGGACTGCTATGTCCCAAACAAGTACCAAGATACCATCGTGGCCTGGGACTGCTATGTCCCAAACAAATACCAAGATACCATCGTGGCCTGGGACTGCTACGTCCCAAACAATACCAAGGATACCAAGATACCATCGTGGCCTGGGACTGCTACCACCCAAACAAATGCTAAGGATACCAAGATACCATCGTGGCCTGGGACTGCTATGTCCCAAACAAGTATCAAGAGACCATCGTGGCCTGGGACTGCTACGTCCCAAACAAATACCAAGGATACCAAGATACCATCGTGGCCTGGGACTGCTACGTCCCAAACAAGTACCAAGGATACCAAGATACCATCGTGGCCTGGGACTGCTACCACCCAAACAAATATTAAGGAAGGATACTAAGGTCCAATTTGTGACTCATTGTCCTCACTTAGCTCCAATACATCCTTTAGCCAGGCCGAACTGTGTCAGGATGACACACATAAGCTAAATAGTGCATCGCTACTTGGACAAAGGCCCGTTCGTTCCTCTGAGTGCTGTTGATTTTAACGACTACGTGTACGTTTGAATGTGCCAACCTCATGCATGATAGTTGAACATTAACGCTAATTATAACTTGCCTCACTTTGTGTACGTTTTAATGTGCCAACTTCATGCATGATTGTTGAACATTAACGCTAATTATAACTTGCCTATAGAAGAATATCTAGAATTATCAAGATACGTTAAGATAACAACGTGATTACAGATAACAATCTTGTGATAACCTGTAATTGTGTCACGAACTCTACACTGAAATAAATGAGCGAGGCTTTGCCCCAATGACGATGTACTTTTGGACCTTATGTGAGTCATCCTGACTCGGTTTGGCCCCGCAAAGGGCGTATCAGTGATACGTTCTCTCTCTGCTTTTACTGCGATTAAGTGTGTCAATAGTTGGGCAATATGAACCATTAATTTGTATGGGTGCACCTACCGCCAGCTAGATAGCCATTTAAAATATATAGCTTCTTAGGACAAATTCGCACTTATTTCAATGCGTGTCATCGCTTTGTTTATTGTTTATTCAAGACAAGCGTTATAAATAACTCAGTTCTTATCAATAATATTATTTCCATGCTTTTAATATTGCAAATAACAAGAGCAGCTGTGGGCTGTGCTGTTATTTCTACTTAATATTTGCGCCAAACTCTACTTTTGGAATAAATTTGAACTGCCTTCATCTTATTTCCTTTTCCTTGTGCTACGTCGCTAAGTAAAATATTAGTACTTTATTGGTACTAATATTTTATTCCTTTCTATTAATTAACGATTTGCTTATATAACTTCATCAGTCTGGTACAAAGATTGCACATTTATATATTGGTATAGTGAATAAACTTCAAGTAACACTTCATCGTTTTGGAACTTTTTTAACTATGCTACAAAACAGCAATGATATTCTGATTTTTAAAACGTTTTTCTTAGTTTAGCTTCGCGTTTGTTTGTTTGTTTGTTTGTTTGTTAGTTGTTAACATTGACAACGAAAATTAACCCATTTCTGATTGTTCTAGAGATCTGAAATTCGGCATGCAGGCTATTTTCGCCTAACAATTTCAGATACAATCATAAAACTAGCAATTAGAGACCTAAATTAGCTTAATTGAGTAAAGTATATATATATATAGTATATATATATATAGTATGACGTGCGGGCACTGACGTTATAGACGAGCAGGCGCTGACGCTGCGTATCATCGATACGTACGTCAAGTCATGCTTTTTAGTCCGTGCAGCAACGGACTAAAAATGATAAAATAAAATACTTAAAAAAAACTTTTTAAAAAACCACGTTTTTCTTGTGGACTAAAAAGTAGAAAATAAATTATGGCTCGCCCCAAAAAACGCGGGTCGGGCTGTACGTTCACCATCAAATTTCCAAAATTCGTGTGTTGTGTGCTTTTCGCTTTAATCATAAATCTGCCCGACACACGTTTTTTGGGGCGAGCCATAATTTATTTTCTACTTTTAGTCCACAAGAAAAACGTGGTTTATTAAAAAGTTTTTTTAAGTATTTTATTTATATACTTGATATGTTTATTTATTTATTTTTAACTTTACATGCAGTCAATTTAACCCTCTTGCTTATTATTTTATATACGTTTTATAATTTGACTAAAATCTTTATTGATTTTTCAAGCTCCTAACTTATTATTATTGAAACCACTACAACAACTAAGTATTTCTTCGTATTGATTCTCGCACTCTACTCACAATTTAACGAAACACATTATGAGGAGGCTCTTGTGAGAGACGTATAATTCATATAAATATTTTCTTCGTTAAAGAGACCGACATAACAGGAGAAGTCAAAATAAATATTCACATATATATCTTACAGCAAATAGTTCTTTCTGATTAGAATTTATGATGGTAGCTTGTACCCACACGTGCAAAGTCCACTACGAACTATGATGCAACTGCTTCATCTTACTTATACGTGAATGAGCCAGAAAATTCCGCCTGTATAGTTGAATTATTTATATTGCCTGGGCGTCTGTTCAGTGATACTCGGTAAGAATTAATTAAGTAAAATGTATAAATGATTTGCAGTACGAATTAATGTCCATATGATATAATGACTATTAAGGAGGAATGAAAGAGTGGTAACTCTAATTCTTAATTATTTAAGATAGGCACGGTGAGGTATTATTACAAGAAATAGGCAGCTATAGCGAAACTATTGCAAGTAAACAAGCGAGTGATGGGGACGGGTGACGTATGAAACACCACCTGACAATGTAAATATATTAGTTACATAGCTATTACTATTAGTTAGAACATAATTTTACCCTAGTCAATGTTTCTGAGACGTGCTCAACTGCACGTGGTGCAAAGCACATCGTGCATGTGTGTTTGTTTATTTACTTGGCCACTCATGATTCAGTTAGGCTACGAGGAAGAGAAGCTTGTTTTTATTCTGGTTCAAACCGCCGCGGCCTTTGACGCATGCATGGCATGCCAAGTGAACTCGTGCCAACAAACGTTACGGGTCTCACACTTCTGTATACCTTGAAAAAAATCAAACTGTTTTGATACATAAAGTATCGATTGATTTACCCGATATTTCTGTTATAAGAACATGAGCGGTAATTACTTTATTTAGCTAGATCATGGGATGACCTCTGAGAAGGGTACGAAGGGTCCCAGTAGTTTTCCACGGCTCGGTCAGATGCGAGACTAAGTTGAAGATAGTCTCTTAAAAGATGTAAACATTTGCCTTTACAAAACTTGGATCGCGACTCGACTGGTAAGCTCATCCGAATAAGCTGAATTGGATTTGTATCTTTTCTTAGTTAATGTTTGCGGAACTTTATGACTTGACAAGACACACAACTGTAATTTGTATTGGAACATTTGAGAAGGGGAGGGGGGTCTAAGTGTCAGAATTATTTAGTCCGCTCATGCGCTCGCGTCCTGAGTTTAGTACTTTTTTCTCCGAAATGATTTCTTTCATGGATAAAATTCTTGCTCAAAACGTCTATTAAAGACTGATTTACATTGAATATAAACAGCTAGTGCTTAATACCTCTCTACCGTTCATCGTTTCGTTGTACTACTGATAATTATTTCCAATGACAAACGAAACTTGTACATCTAGTACATTTGTCTATGTTGTGATGAACAGCTGAGACGCAAATAGACGTCACGTAAAGGTTGCCTTATAGGCCTTTTTCCGGCCAAATTGTACAGTTTCGAACTTTTTCAATTGCCTTTGACGACTAAAATCGCTGCTCTATCTACACTCATTGAATATTTTCTTGAATAAAATATAATACAAATTTGATCACCATACATCTAATTACAAATTTACTAACAAATATTGAACTGTGGCCGGTTTTGCCTTTTTTTCTGTGGGCAGAATTGGCCGTTTTCTCTTGCTGCTATCTGGCAACCTTGGTCACGTAGTCCGAACTCCGAAGTGAACCAGTCAGTTGCGCTTACGTCTTGACGCATGTTAGGTTGTGGCTAGCGGTTCTGCGCTGAACCTGAGACCAGTCACTCTTCGACCTGACTGAGGGAAGAATTTGTTGGAACGCAGCACAGAAATACGACACAATGAGAATATCAAGATATTTATTAAGACAAGCCACTACGGTGCTTGAACAAAAATTAGATCACTACTCTCAATTTAATCCATCTCCTCTTTCCGTGAAACAATTCACAGATTTTGGTGAGTTAATACATTGATAAATTCTATTTGTTTCTTACCTGCTATTGTTTACAAAATGTTTACCTATGTAACCTATCAATTAGTAGAGAATAACACATAATAGTATTACTGTCAGTGTCAGGAATAAATTTTTATTTGTTTAACTTGAAGAAAACTACTCAAAAGCATTTAGAATGTAATTATGTAACTTGTAGGACAATTTTATTCAGTCTTTTTCTCTAGGGATATAAAGTATAAACATATTACCATTAGAAATCAAAGAGTGTCAATTGACAAGTGAAATTGATTGGCAACTTAAGTGTTATTATTGCTCCTTGTTAATCTGGATTCATTGAGCATTTAGTAGTTGTGTCCTTCATATAATAAATTAAAAAGTTTAAAATCTATACCAAGTTATTGACATTTGACAAGGCAGTTGATTATTGACAAGGCAGTTTGACTCAAAAAAATGGTAATTTATAAACCAAAGACTCAAGACTTGTATCCTAATTCATGACTTGAAGTTGGTATAGTTATACACTTCTTATAGGGAGTTCCAACATCTCAAGCATTGTTGATTGTTGAATAAATTTCCTAAAATGCTATGCTATATTTCACTGCAGATTGTTAGGTATTTCTAACAAATAAATATTAGACAATACCTGAATACCATAAAATAAGTATATTCATTTGAAATAAACAATAGAATACTTTGCTTACCTTGAGGCTTGAGCCATCAGAGTGCTTTCAAGTTTGTTTATCTTATTGAGTTATTGTGATGATTGATGAGTTGGTATTGTCATGTAAGTTGTATCCAATTCATATGCTTGAGGTAAACAGAGATTGGAATTGATTAAGTAATATGATTAGTACCTAAATCAACTAATCATTTAGATCTCTGACAATCTGTAGTTTCTATGATTTAAACTGATAATATGTCAGCCTGAATTTGAAAGTCTGTAGTCTTGAAATAATGATTAACATCAGAATATCATGTCAAAATATGGTATCCATGGTGAATTGTGCAAAGTGTCTAGAGTCACTAACTCTTGTCAGTACTTTTTTATAATTATTTTGCATGTGTTCAGATTTTATCCAAGGTAATAATGGTACCATTCAAAGCAAAGAAATTATGCCATACCAGTAGCAAGCTCAATAAATTTTAGAAAATAACTTAAGTTTGATGTCAACTTACTTGTTGCTAGGACACGTTCCTGCGGGATTGCACACTTTGTATGCTTTGCATACTCACTGCTCAGCATGTATCAATCATGCCAGGGCAGTGATGCAATACTTGCTTCTATTTGCTATGCTCTCTGACTTAGTAACTATCTTTGAATTATCTTACTTAACTTCTACCCCTTTTTATTTCAGTTTTTTTGTAAGATTCTTTTGCACTTTAGTGACATGAATCAAATTAAATTTGATATTTTATTTATACTTTAGTCCAATTTTGAATATTATGGTTTAATCTTCCTTAGACAAAGGCTCTTAATCTTTTTTCTAATGGTTGATATTTCTAATGCTTATATTTGATCTGAATTCAATATTGCTGCTAATTTTATTATAAAAATAAGAATATTATATGCATGTTGATGGCAAAAAACTCATTAAAATGCATTAGCTTTTATTTCTCTTAAGTTGTATACAAAATGCATCTCTTGATTCATTCTGAACATTAGCTTGAAATTAGTCACATTAATTGGGAGTTCTTATTCCTGAATTACATCTGTTATGTTCACTTCAATATGAAAAAAATCTAAACAAAATGTAGAACAAATTTGAAATGGGCAATTAAAGAGCATGGAGATAGACTTCAATTTTCATTATTTACTATATTTATATATTTTTCCTAAAAAGACAATGAAACAAATTTTGCTATTTATTTTGGACTTATCCTGTGAATCTTCAAAATTTTTATTGATTGATTGAAAACGTTTTAATCAGTTTGAATGTACTTTTTTGGCATCAGAAAAACGCAATAGTTTTGGTAAGAACTAATGTCTTTTGTTGAACTAAGCAAGCATCTTTCTCCATCTACTGATTGATTGACAAATTCTTGCATTGGCATGTTTTAATTTAAAATAGGTGTATAATATTTTCATATCATTGTATATATATAAGCATATTTCTTAAATTTTAATTGTTAAAATTCCATTGAATAACTATGTTTTAATTTAGAATATTTCAAACAGGGAATATATAAATTAATTTTTTCCAAATTATTCAATAGTCTTGATGGTTTTGGGGGTCAATTCCCTGAAAATTAATTCATTTTGTACTACATATTCTGTACCTTTCTGTACCTAATTACTTGATACTATATCATCATAATGTGACGTGATTGCATCTAAATCCCAATTACCGCTTGGATTGTAAAATCGAAATGTTCTTTTAATCTAGCTCGCTTATGTCGCAATTATCGAGATGAAAAGCTGCTTGTTTACAGGTGTGCTATTTGATTTCTTTAACTTAAGATTCATGAATGATTTGATTATTATAGGATTCATAAAAGCTTATGTTTTGGCAGACATAAAATGGTACGAGTGGAACGCAAACTTATTCTTTCCCGAACGGGATGCATTAGCAGTTAAAACTTTTGCAGTTTAATTTTTATCAATTTGTAATGTTACAATGTTGTACTTTTTTTTACTATGTGTTCATTGTAACGAGGTCTGAAATTTCTTTGTTGCTTAATTTTCTAGTTATTTGGTTCAAATGCAAAACTAGTATTAACATTGCCATTTTTAAAACCTCTTTAGCGGTTAGCTATACATATATGCAGCCTTTCAAATAAATCAAAGTAAATAAAAAATGTCGATGAAATTTTTTCTACATAATACATATGATATATTCCGGCGCTAAAGGGCTAAACACAGTAGGAGTAGCCTAATTGCGTCAGCCTGACGCATCAGGCTCGACCGTCGCAAGACGTCACTCCTTTCTTAGAAAAAATCTATTCCATTCACAGAAATTAATTAGAGCTCTTGCAACAGTTATAGCTATGAATTTTTCTTCGCCATTCAAGCATAACGAAATTTGTTTGGTTATTAATATAGAATTTTAATGCTAGGCATCAGTTTGTCTTGGTGTGGCGACTCTTGTTTCATTTTCGGTTGTAGTTTGGTGGGAGAAAGTTTCTCCAGGTTGGCCCGAGGCGATGAGAAATAGCGAGCTCTGGCACGCCTCCAGCCACGCTGCGCTCCTATTGGCTGGTGCGGGAGGCGCGCCTCTCTTGCCGCTTCTCATTGGTTAACGGTCTAGCACTGAGCCTCTGTATTAACCCTGACGCATTTGGAGACCGCTTTCCGTTAAAATTTTTCCGTGTTAGACTGGCTATATAATTTGTATGAATCAAATTTTCACGTTGTTCGATAAATAGTTCATTGTCATGTTTGAGCATCGACTAGTGAAGTCACATAGTTTGTACACACACACATAGTTTGTACAGAGTAACACATAGTTTGATTTATTGCGACCATGTAATGTAATGTTCCTATGCAATGAAAGGCTACCACGTTCATCGTCGTCACAGCGACCATTAAAATCATATTATTGATTAGTGATGTCGGCGCTGAAGAATGTAGACCTTATGTGGCCTGTCGCCGATTCTCGTGCTTTTCGTGACTTGTTCACAGGAGTTCTAAAAACTAGGTAGTCCTTCGACCGGATCTTTTCCAAACTGTCCCTAGTTTGAAATAGCTACACTAGACTTCCACCAGGTTCGATATGGTAATAGGCATTTCAAGTCTGAACATATATTTCTCCATTACCTTATCCAGTCTATTCTTGATCGCGTTCATACTCTGAGCGTCAACGATGTAAACAGGGAGGCTGTTCCACGTGTCGGTGATTCGAAGCGAGAAGAAATGTTGTCGCGTGGATGAGTTGCAACGCAGTTTTTTTAGTTTATAGCCGTGGCCCATCGTGTTGGTTCTTGTTTTAGTGCTAATTAGAATGGCAAGCGGCATTAGAGCTATTGCCGCTTGCCATTCACTATGACAACATTCTCGTTATCAGTTAATAATTGGCTAAACATTACTTTAGATTGAAGAACTAACTGTAAGTTCTAGCTATCAGCGTCTGACAGTCTGCTTGTTCGAAGGTCGTTGTGTTGATGCGCGGCTTCCGCATTCGTAAACGGAGTGAACTGGCGTTCTGATACAAGTAACAAGGTATATGAACGCTGCGTCCAAGGTCGAACACTGTACATGCGGTATAAGTAATATTATAATGTGTTAGATGTTTTACTTTTTTCATCTCACTTAAAACCGTAAGTTTAATTCTGCTCGTGCAGTGAAGTAAATAATTTCTAGTTTTTGAATGATGGAAAGTTTGTATTTTTCTGCCTAAATTCACGCATGTTACGGCTTTTTTTGCTTCGCGCCAGAAAGTATGTTAAGTTTATGTCAGTCATAACATTTATATGTATGATTAACATGTTCCAAATATAGTGATGAATACATTTAGTATTTTGGCATATATGACATAATACAGCTAATTTTTTAGACACGTGCCATATTGCATCGAGTTGGCGTTACTGAAGTATCGTTTACGTCACAATCGTTCGTTCAATGTCTCTGAAACCAATTTTAGTGTTCTACTTTTATCAAGTCAGAAATGAGAAAAATCATTTCTCTACTCTGTTGGAAGTCAGAAATGAGAAACGCTGTACTTCATCACAGTCCAACGTCCATGTCTCCGAGGTCATTGAGTCTGGCTGAGCGAAACATTGTGCAACTCGTGTGTCATAAATCAGCGTTCGATTTTATTTTCACTAAAGTACTAAGAAATTGCCAAGTTTTTACTTTTGATTGAATAGACTTGGAATACTACGAATTTATTGTCAATAATACCGTACATGTTTTACTTTATTTTTCAATTTGTTACTAACTTCCTGAAATTTAGTTGAATCTGAATACATTCATTGAATGTATTGAATATATACATGAATCTACCGTCGAATGTAGGTACGATTTAATGACGTAGATGATGGATCTATCAATATTTTTTTAATCATTTTACCATTTAGTGTGCGGGGGCGAGGGAGGGGCATATTATGCCAAGGTTGCAGTTGTATTGAATTTCATCGCGTCTGTGTGGCTCGGTCTTGTGTACTTTGAACTTACACAGTAACACTCTACTCATACTATACACCTGCACTCTTGACCTGCACTCTTGACCTGCACTCTAGACCTGCACTCTTGACCTGCACTCTAGACCTGCACTCTAGACCTGCACTCTAGACCTGCACTCTAGACCTGCTCTCTAGACCTGCACTCTAGACCTGCACTCTAGACCTATACTCTTGACCTGCACTCTAGACCTGCACTCTTACCCTGCACTCTTGACCTACAATCTAGACCCGCTCCTAGAACCGCACGCTAGACTCACACGCTAGACCCACACTATATATCCGCACGCTCTCTAGACTACGTATTTCCTCGGGGAATTTTACGGTGCCATTTGGTCGCAGTGTTATTTTACACAAGAATTCCGCGCACTTGCCGCATATTCTAGGCTATGCTACAGTGCGTCATACAAGCTCTCAGCAGCGGCGACTTGTAGTCACGATTGAGCTATCGCATAACTCTCATTTCCTGCTGATATTTAACTGGTGATTCGACATAATAAAAGTGACTAATTAATGCAAAACTACGCCACAAGTTCAGCAAAAGTATTGAGAATGGCTCTTTGCGTTGACTCAAAGTGAGATGCAAAACAGCCGATGCAAGCTGTTCTCATCTCTTTCATGAGACGTCACGCTGCCGACTGATATGTGAGGGAGAGAGGTTAGACCCAAGAGATGGTAGGCCCAAGGGAGGGTAGACTCAAAGGAGGGTAAACCCAAGTGAGGGTAGACACCGATGTGAGGGTAGACAGAGTGAGGGTAGACGCCGATGTGAGGGTAGACACCGATGTGAGGGTAGACACCGATGTGAGGGTAGACACCGATGTTAGGGTAGACACCGATGTGAGGGACTAAGGGTAGACACCGATGTGTGGTAGACACCGATGTGAGGGTAGACACCGATGTGAGGGTAGACACCGATGTGAGGGTAGACACCGATGTGAGGGTAGACACCGATGTGTGGTAGACACCGATTTGAGGGTAGACACCGATGTGAGGGAGACACCGATGTGATGGTAGACACCGATGTGATGGTAGACACCGATGTGATGGTAGACACCGATGTGAGGGTAGACCCAAGTGAGGGTAGACAGAGTGAGGGTAGACAGAGTGAGGGTAGACACCGATGTGAGGGTAGACACCGATGTGAGGGTAGACAGAGTGAGGGTAGACAGAGTGAGGGTAGACACCGATGTGAGGGTAGACCAAAGTGAGGGTAGACACTGATGTGAGGGTAGACCCAAGTGAGGGTACACCAAAGTGAGGGTAGACAGAGTGAGGGTAGACACCGATGAGAGCGTAGACCCAAGTTGGGATTAATCCAAGGAAGAGTACTAGGTATTGTCTGGCGTGCAGAAAGAAGGTAGGGTAGACAGACGGGCGCGCAGACCGACGGGCGCGAAGACCCCCGGGAGAATGGATATTGCTGGCTAACGAATATTTATGTGCGTCTGTATTTGTGAATAACGTGCAAACTATGCAACCAATGCAAATCGGTTAGAAATATCAACATTTTCTCCGCACTTCCACCGGTATTTTGTCGCTCTTTCTATGTCTTTTTGACGTTCATTCTACGCCTTGTTGTCGCTCATTTATCGCCCCTTTGTCGCCTTTATGCCCTTACGTGTTCATTTGTCGCCATTTTTTCGCTCTTTTGTTGCCCCTTAACTAAACAATTAATTAGCCTCACAGCAAATGCTCCTGCAGTCTCCCCTTAACTCTTTATTGTTCACACTGAACACAAATGTCTCTGGTTATGCAATGAACTATCAAGCCATCTATTAGTTCTCCCCGCACATTCGCTTGAGTACACGACAACATGTTTTCATTATTACGTAGTACAACAAGACACAAGTTATTGGCTCCGATTGAAGGGCACCTGCATGAGACTTCATGTAATATATACGCGCGTCAGAGCAAAGTCCGATTATGACGTCACAAAGATGTCGTTGATGTTGCTGCTAATTTTGTTCATTTAATTTCTGTCGGTGCTGCCATGATAACTGTTCTTACTAGCATTGATAGTCTTATTGTGGCTGCATTTTATTTAAATTCTGTGCACTCCTTTTACGGTTACTTATGTATAATTAGTAATGCTGATGTGAGGAGTGTTTTCTGTTATTTAATCATTGTGCCAACGCAGACTTTATTTATTTCCTTACTTTTTGGTGCTTTTGTTTTTATTTGTGGATCAATGTTTTGAATTTTATACCCCAAAATTTCAGATCTGATTCTATTTTGAATCAATTTCTGTTACAATGGAGTAAAATTTGACAAAAAAATACAAAGTTAGCTGGTGTAAAATGTCGTTCAACTTCGATTAAAAACCATTCTTTGTTCGTGAACTTTCAATTTGCCATTGGCCTTATGGAATTCGTTTGAGAGTATATTGCCAAATTTAGTCTGACAGCAGTTTGGTTCGCTAATGCTATTCATTATCAGTACTTAAAAGGTGCGTAAAAATTGACGTGCCCTCGTGACGACCGTGAGGGTACGACTGGCGGGTTGCCCGCGCTTGCGTGGTATTTATACCTCACCCCTCGTGGCATCGAGTGCATGCCAAACATTCGCACGTGCATGCTGTACATTTTTCCTCGATGTCGTAATCTATTAACTTACCTTGATCTGCACGTAGGCGTTCTATAACTATAAACAGTAATTTAAAATTATTGAGAAAAACGTCATTAATTTTGTACAATGAGACTTACTCAATTCAAGATTTTGTATTTGCTGAAAATTGTCTAGAATAAATAGATATTCATTTAGCATTCTGTATTATTTGTCACGAGTGAGTAGTAATAGTTTAATTTTTATTAACAATATTCCCAGGTGAAAGAGAGTCGCTGCTGCACTGTGGACGAACAAGACATCACAATTCCCTAAAGCTATGCTCCGTTGCGCTAGAACAATTTTGTAACAGTGCTACTGCTACAAAGTCAATTATCGTTTTCAATTCCGACTCATTCCTATTCCACTTCCCTATTCCCAGTCGTGCATCGTTTATAACAACTCTCATTCCCTGTATTACCATCCCATCGCGCCTTAATTTCTAGTAGCGTATTTTAACTCAATCATTCCTATTATTGCTTTCGATTACCGACCATCATTCCCGTTAGTTACTGCTCTACCTACCCACGTTCCACGTACTTCATTCCTTTCTAATCCATATTCCCAGCGGTGCATCGCTCTATTAACACCGTCTTCATTACCATAACCTCCATTCCTACCAAAACATCAAACTGCATTCCAGACTTTCTTATCTGATGCGTTCTTCACGTGCATTCCATATCTTCTTATCTAACTCGTTCTTCACGTGCATTCCATATCTTCTTATCTAACTCGTTCTTCACGTGCATTCCAGACCTTCTTATCTAACTCGTTCTTCACGTGCATTCCATATCTTCTTATCTAACTCGTTCTTCACGTGCATTCCAGATCTAGCTTCTTATCTAACTATTTCCTCACGTGCATTCCAGACCTTATCTAACTAGTTCTTCACGTGCATTCCAGAACAACTTATCTAAATCGTTCTTTATGTTCTATCTAATTCGTTCTTAACCCCGCTACCCGCATTCCAGGCCGCACAGCCAGCAAGGAAGCATCATTCCAGTTCCTGCGTCAGGAGCTGCCGGTGCGGTTGGCTAACATCATGAAGGAGTTCCGTCTTCTGCCTGAGAACCTGACGCACATGCCCAGCCTGGTCGCCGTCAGGGACATGTACAGACAGTCTTTCCTGGAGCTCACGCAGTTCGAACATGACGATGATAAGGACGGGTGAGTGGGTGAAGGGTGAAGGGTTAGTGGGTGAAGGGTGAAGGGTTAGTGGGTGAAGGGTGAGTGGGTGAAGGGTGAGTGGGTGAAGGGTGAGTGGGTGAAGGGTGAGTGGGTGAAGGGTGGCTGGCTCGCGGGTGAGTGGGTGAAGGGTGTCTGGCTGGCGGGAGAGTGAGTGGCGGGTGGCGGGTAAGTGTATGATATGGAATATGGGTGACATTAATTTAAGAAATTGTAAACATTCCAAGGACTACTACACACAGGACATGCATAGCCTATGTCCAGCCTCTGCTAGCAGAGGCGATCGCCTACACTATTAAAATGCTGGTGTTTTAGTGGCATCAACAAATGATATGCCCATAATTGTTTCATACAATAGTATTACAATGTGTGTAGTAGTCCTTGGTCAGAACCATAGACTTTTTGCCAGTTTTGAAGTTCAAAATTTTGTACTAAGCAAAGTAGGTACCATTTTCCTGCCTTCATACACTGATAAAAAAAATATTTAAATGGAGTNGCATATCATTTGTTGATGCCACTAAAACAACAGCATTTTCATAGTGTAGGCGATCGCCTCTGCTAGCAGAGGCTGGACATAGGCTATGCATGTCCTGTGTGTAGTAGTCCTTGAAACATTCATATTACAGTACGAAAAAGCGTTTCATGACTACGTGTGAACTGTTTAAACATTTTCGAATAACATTTTATTTCGTAGAACAAATGTTTTAGAACATTTAAACATTTTAGGTACTCAACTGCCTTGATGTGTTAATATATCTCCAATAGGATTAAACTGTGAAAACTGTGTTCATCTCTTATGTTTGTACTTGACGCTATATGTCTTTACTACTCATACTTTGCGCTATATTTCTTTAATACTCATACTGAACGCTACAGTTTTTAATATTCGTACTCAACACGGCAGGTTCACCGAGGCGCTGATTCGTATTCGTGACCGCCATCGTGACGTCGTAATGATGACGGCAGCAGGCATTATGGAGCTCAAAGAGGTTGCCAACGTCAACGCCAACACTGAAGCCAACATCCAATATTTCCTCGACCGCTTCTACATGAGCCGTATTTCCATACGCATGCTCATCAACCAGCACAGTGAGTGATTAATATTTATATAAGCCGTATTTCCATACGCATGCTCATCAACCAGTTCTCACACTTTATTATAACGTAGTATTGTTATCTAGCACTTTTGCGTAGTATTGTTTCGTAATATCATCACATTGTATTCAATACAGACGCGATCCTGCAGCGCTGCTCTTCGGCATTGTTACTTAGCATCGTTACGTTGAAGTATTGTCACCTAGTATTGTGGAATAGAATCGTTATCTTATTACCTTGTTTTGTCACTCAGTATCATTGAATAGAATCGTTATTTATCACCTAGTATTGTTACCTAGTATTGCTGCTTAGTATTATCCCCTTGTACTGAATATTAACACCAAACACCATCCCGCAGCGCTGTTGTTCGGCTCAGAGGTGCGGGACCGCGGGGACCACATCGGCTGCATTGACCCGAACTGCGACATCCTGCGCGTCGTGGAGGACGCGTACAGCAACGCGCGCTTCCTGTGCGACCAGTACTACATGGCGTGTCCTGAACTGCGTGTACTGCAGCACAATGGTGGGTACTGCAGCACAATGGTGGGTACTGCAGCACAATGGTGGGTACTGCAGCACAATGGTAGGTACTGCAGTACCAGTACTACATGGCGTGTCCTGAACTGCGTGTACTGCAGCACAATGGTGGGTACTGCAGTACCAGTACTACATGGCGTGCCCTGAACTGCGAGTCACCGTACCCTACGTACCCTCTCACCTGTACCACATGCTCTTCGAGCTCTTCAAGAACGCCATGCGCGCGGTGGTTGAGCACCACACGCCGGAGGGAGACCTGCCCCCCGTGCAGGTGCTGCTCGTCAAGGGGCGCGAGGACCTCTGCATTAAGGTGGGACATCTGTGTCGTGGTGTCTTCTTTATGTATGTGCATTAAAGTGGTCACAAAGTAGGTTATTTGTTCTGAATTGTGTCTAGTCTGTGAATTTTCTGTATTACTAGGTTCGTATCGGTCATGGAAAACCTGGAAAGTCATGGAATCTGATTTTTCATTTTCCAGGCCTGGAAAGTCAATGAATTTCATTTCAGGTTATGGAAAGTCATGGAATTTGCAAATAAAAGAAAAAAAGTGTTCTCCTGTGCTGCGTGTGTTAAACTGTTTGTGCAGTCTCTCGTTTCCTGCGTTCTGATTGGTTCTCCAATCACGTGAGCTCGGTCACCGAGCTCAATTGTATTGGACAACTTTTTGATCTGCAGTGGCAGCGTTTCATCTTCAGCATGCAATTTCTACATGGCCATGCCTGAAAAGTGTAAATTTCATGACTTGTGTTTAAGAATAGAAGCTTATCGTGACTGGCTTGCTCGCCATCCAAAGCATGAAGGTATGGCATTGTGCTCGAAAGACTTCGATGTGTCAAATATGGGGAAAGCAGCTTTGAAGAGCCATGCCACCTTTGAAGAGCTATGAATTTACACGTTTGCTATTTATCAACTGTAGAAGATGATAGAATATGCACGGTTAGTCTTTCAGTCATGCTAAACCTGTCGTGTATACGAGTCTTGGAAAATTATATTGATGGTCATGGAGAGTCATGGAAAAGTAATGGAATTTTTTTCTAAATATCGGTACGAACCCTGGTATTAAAGTTTACTCTAGATGCCTCCTCTATGTTAAACTGGGAATGGGACTCGTTCTCATGGTGGATATATAGACGTTATATATACTTCCGTTTATATAACTAGTCCGTTAAGCAAGGCATCGAACGATCGCTCGATAACCAGAACGTTTGCATCTTTTCCGCTATTTTGATCCTCGTCCTTGTTTTTTCTCAATCGCAGTTTACTTGTTTCTATATAAGTAGTCCGTTAACAATCAGGTAATAAGAAGGTCATTATCAATTTAATTTTTCCGTTTATATAACTAGTCCGTTATTAATAACTTATTTGCATTGGCAGTTATCAGACCAGGGGGGCGGCATCCCCCGCAGCCAGATGGACCTGCTCTTCAACTACATGTACTCTACTGCCCCCCAAGTCCCCCACGCTACAGGGGGCACCCACACGCCCCCCCTCGCAGGGTACGGCTACGGCCTCCCTCTCTCCCGCCTCTACGCGCGGTACTTCCAGGGCGACCTCAGCCTCACCAGCGTCGACGGCTACGGCACTGATGCTCTTATATACCTCAAGGTAATGGAGCTAATGGTCTACGGTGAGGTAATGGGTCTAATGGTCTACCATGAGGTAAAGGGGACTATAGGGTACACCTCAAGGTAATGGGTCTAATGGTCTACCTTGAGGCAATGAGGCTAATGGTCTACCTTGAGGTAATGGGGCTAATGGGTCTAATGGTCTACCTTGAGGTAATGGGGCTAATGGGTCTAATGGTCTACCTCCAGGTAATAGGGCTAATTCGTATACTGGTCTACCTTGAGGTAATGGGGCTGATGGGGAAAATGGTCAACTTCGAGGTAATTGGTCTAATGGTCTACTTAATAGTAAGTGGTTTACGCGCAGAACTCCCAGGTGACCTCAGACTCACCAGAGTCGGCAGCTATTGCACTGACGCCGTGTTATGCCTCAATGTAAAGGGACTAATGGGTCTACTAAAAGGTAGTGGGGATAATGGGCAAGGTAATTGCGATAATGGGACTGCGATATAATGTGTACTAAGATGTGCCGCAAGATGGCGTGTTTTGAGGACATTACCTTTTGTCATTTATTCCTATTCCATAATGTTTCCCTGCTAGTCATATATATTTATCACAATTACTCTCACCATTTCATATTAATTATATAAGTACATAATCGCTACATAAATTACACGATTGATTTGTATTGTATTCGGTCACGCAGGCCATATCGAGTGAAGCCAACGAACTGCTGCCGGTCTACAACAAGACCTGTCAGCGCCAGTACTCCACGCCGCTCCAGACCAACGACTGGAGCAGTCAGCTCCACTCCTCCATGTTCATCAGACCGTTCAGCACCAACACTCTCCATAAAATGGCTAGTGGTAGTGCCTGCCACCACTGGAAGGGTCTATTCGCGACTAGTGGCAGTAGTTGCGGCAGTGGTAGTACCAGGGATGTCCATTGTGAGGCGACAGCGTGAGTAAACCGAGACCCCTGGTAGGTAGACCAGAGGTAATGTTACTACTAGTTGAGTAGCTAGTAGTAATATTACCACTAGTAACTAGTGATAATATTCAAGTCAACATTCGACCTAGTGAACGAGTGGTCATGCATCACAATGCTGGGCAGCATACCAAACTATTCGCTGGTAATTAAAATAAATACCAATACATTGTAATTAGTGACGTGTGTAGTTCGGCTTACAAGGAAAGCGTTTATTGTAAAAGAGGGAAGGTATTTAAGTACCTAACGATTTTGAAAATGGGGGGGGGGGGGTCATGATTTTTCATTTTGTTTGAAAGTCATGATTTCGGTAGGTGAGGATAAAAGATGTAGTCATTTAAGCAATTCCTTAGCAACCTCTAAAGAGGCGAATGTGCCATCTTCACAATTCATTGTTCGTTTAGAACGAACGTAAGTTTCGGTGAATATAAAAAATGACAGGACTGAAGGATTTAGACTTCCATTGCATAAAAATGGAATAGGAGGAAGGGTAGTAAAGTATAGATCTGCAATCCCAGCCCAAGCGGACTGTAACTCGCATCAAGTGCACCGTGTATATATAGAGTATAAATATTTTTAGCTCTAGTCTTAGACTTGTAATTTTTACCGAATATAACGACTGATATTTTTTTTGTCACTATTCTTGTACCGACAACCGCCTCCCCTTGCTGGCATTATTTATCTATTTTTTCTCCTATGTCTTCAGTATATTTCTGGATGTGTTCCACACGTGAAATTGTGAACATTTTACGTTTGTATATTCAGTTTAATTTTTATGTTTAAAATTTTAAATGTTGACAGATGAGTAGGATCTCCAGTGAAAGAATCCTCGCATTAAATTAATACGCTTGAATCCTCAATATGAGGTTGATGTTTCTGACTTGCTTTAAGAAATGTTCAAGTAAATTAGCTCATGAATTTGTCCAGCAAACGTTTAAAGCATTGATGGTTTTGTATTCATGATGGGAATTAATGTTATATACTCAAATGTGGCAGCAGCCAAATCGACCAATGCGAAGACTAAGTAGTTATATATATTATAACGCCTTCAATTAAGGAGTTGCAATAACATTTTCTTGTTTGTCTTCTCATTAGATCTTTTTTCGAAATCACAAATTTACTAGGGATGATAGGGGCACTAGTAGCGAAAGCTAGCGATGTTCCGTGCAGTAGGACGTAAAAGAAGCGATATTATTGTAATTGTTTATATGTATAATTATATAGTCATTAGGCGCGGTATTCAGAATGATCTTCAAACTTCAATTCCTAAAGTAATCTCAAGTTACAGGCAGCAATTTATATTCAAAAAGTAGGTGTAAATTACAAATTTAATTACATATAGAAATTTGAACTTCCTTTCTCTCTCCTCTGAACTAGGCTAATATTTTCGTACATGAATCCTGCGCAGGTCAAATTCGAAAATAATTTTATGTAACACTGGAAGAATATTCTATTCAAATGTGCAATAAATATATTCATGAACTATTTTTTCCATGAAACTAATTACATTTGTTCAAATGAAACCAACGTTTTACCTCTCCCTATTCCTCTCACAAAATGTTACATTGGCTGCGTTTATCGATCAAATTGCATGTTATTTTTATAATATTTATAATACATTTACTGTACGCCTCACGCACAATATATGCGTAGTCATATCAATCATCATATTATATCTTATTAGATAATCTAATTTTATTTCCACTAAGATTTATTATATCGCAACCGTTACTTAAAGAGCCATTGGAAAATAGCGAGTGAAATAATATAACTTTCGCAATTACAGCAATTTCATGAGTAGGATATAGTCTACTTTCATCCGCAAATTAGAATGCGTTTGCAGCAAGCACTTCAAAATAATAAAGATGAAGAAATAGAGCGAGACTAAAGCAAAATAGGATCAAATAGCTGCAGAGTGACAAGATTGACTTTGAAGTAAACGTTACTAGCTTTACCTAACTCAAAAATATGTTAATCAAATACTCGACCTAAAATTTTAAATTTCTATGCAAAATACAGTCAGAAATAGTAAACAATATGGCAAATGATGGGCGGTTTAGTAATCGTAAAAAGTGAGTAATAATTGTGCACAATAGACAACAGTTAATTCATTGTCAAATGATAGCACAAGAAAAAAATATAAATCAGTACTCACTGCAGTGAGTGACAACGCATTTTCTCGTCCGTCCGTCCGTGAAGTCACGGACGAACGGACATGACGAGCTCAATAGCGTTTTTTTTTTCATAACAGAAAATGCGCAAAAAAGATCATTCAAGTAAATAAAAAAAAGATCATCATTGCTCACTATCATTGAACATCATGTGGATTTCTTGCGACGTAGGTGTCGTGACATAGAGAATAATGCCATTAATTAATTAATGACAGAATAATGACAAATCTTACCATCATTATGTAATATCATTCAAGAAAAAAGATTAAAAATCGTGATTTTGAATTAATATTAACGAGCGTCTCGATCAGGAGGGCTAGAACAAAAACCTGCGAAGTTTTTCTCTTAAAGCTACCATTGAAATAACTGTTAATGAGAGGTATAATAATAACTGTTAATAATATAACACATTTTGCAGTACAATTCCTTACAAGTATTAATAGGGACAAAGTTCCTACTTCAGAGGTTATCGGCAATTTACGAACGATCCTCAATTCATAGTTGCGCGCGACCCCAAAAAAATGAGATTTGGAGTTCAGAACCTGTTGTTGTTGTCAAGAACCACGATGTTCTCGCAACCAAACACAGAACCTATTTAGTTTAACTGCTTCCTGCATTTCCTACTAGTTTCTTCTTACTTAGTGTAATGAACTAGAACTCCTCCAACAAAATCTTGAATGCAATACAAAAAAGAAAAAAAAACTGAATTTCATGCAACGAATCTTTTTTACTGAAAAAAAAATGCGCTGCGTGAAATTTTCCAAATGCAGCGGTATAATGTAGATTTTAAACCTAGAATAGATTGGGTTCAATAATATAGCTTCAATTATTGCAATATTTGCTTTGACTAATATAAAACAAGTTCAAAATAACAACTACACGGGAATATTGACATAAAAACAATAATTATCAGGCTAAATGCACTTCAGTTGGGCTTGGTTTCACATATCCTTTATCATCGACTGGCATATCTTTTCAAAATTTGTTTAGGTTCATTATTGCTCTTAATATCATTTTGACGACATAAAAAAAACGTCACAATAATAGAAACACAGGAGGAATTTAAGCGCCTAAAAAATCACTTGAAATAAAAAGTTCATATCGCTCGCGTTCTTATCAATGCATCACTCAGAAAACGAATTGTATATAATAATTGATTCTGTCACCTTAAGCAGTAATCATTATTTAAGAATAACTTCTAATAATCTTTCTTAAAATTGATCAAGCAGACGATTTCATGGACAACAAAGTTGTGATATTTTAAATTTTTACGATTGTTATTTCTTTGACATTTTACCATAGAAGAAATTCTGCAAAAATTTCATTGATTTTCATGAACAAAAATACCCAAATTCGTCATATCAAACTTTCGACTTCATCTAATTTCGTTTTAAATTGAAAACATTCAATAAACTTGAATAATTGAGCTGCAGTGAGAGTAGAATCTTCAATGCAGGAGTAGATGTAGATTTTTCAATGCAGGAGTAGCTGTAGATTTTTCAATGCAGGAGTAGATGTAGATTTTTCAATGCAGGAGTAGATGTAGATTTTTCAATGCAGGAGTAGATGTAGATTTTTCAATGCAGGAGTAGATGTAGATTTTCCATCGCAGGAGCAGATGTAGAAGTAGATGCAGTAACAAAGCTACAGCATCACGAAGAGCGTGCCCAGGGATCTACCAGATAGTGAAACATTAGCACAAGTCAGTAAAGATATTGAATAGTAGAAATAGTATTAATAGAATAGAAGTGTTAGCTTAACACCACATTATTTATTAGTACAAAATCTATTAGTAGTAAGACTAAACAGCACAATACTATGAGTATATAAAAGTACAAAGAACAATGCGAATAATGAGTGTTCAAACTACCCGCTAATATAATACGGAAAAGCTTAACTTTGAATCTTCAAGATGGCTACGAAACTGTTTCTCTTTAAAAGTTATTTCCCGTGAATGATGTGGAAAAATCTAGAATAAAACATCTACATTAAAACTATGTGAACGAAATATAAAACAAGAGAACTTAATTATGTAAAACAAGGCGTAAAAAAATAAAGTTAACTACATGAAACAATGCAGTTTAGTGGTCAATTTAAAAAGAAAAAAGTAATAATCACGAACAGATGGATGTAGTTGATTAAATTAGACAGGAATATAAAAAATATTTTTATAATAAAAAATAATAAAAAACGGAAGATAAGCAGCGGTAAAAAACCGTACCTTTTGTGTCGTCACGAAAAGCGCGTCGCAGCGAGGGTAAACAGAGGGTAAAGTCCACCTCCTGTCTTAGGTAAGTTACTAATTGTCCAGTGAGGGTAAACAGAGGGTAAAGTCCTCCTGTCTTAGGTAAGTTACTAATTGTCCAGTGAGGGTAAACTGAGGGTAAAGTCCTCCTGTCTTAGGTAAGTTACTAATTGTCCAGCGAGGGTAAACAGAGGGTAAAGTCGTCCTCCTGTCTTAGGTAAGTTACTAATTGTCCAGTGAGGGTAAACAGAGGGTAAAGTCCTCCTGTCTTAGGTAAGTTACTAATTGTCCAGCGAGGGTAAACAGAGGGTAAAGTCGACCTCCTGTCTTAGGTAAGTTACTAATTGTCCAGTGAGGGTAAACAGAGGGTAAAGTCCTCCTGTCTTAGGTAAGTTACTAATTGTCCAGCGAGGGTAAACAGAGGGTAAAGTCCACCTCCTGTCTTAGGTAAGTTACTAATTGTCCAGTGAGGGTAAACAGAGGGTAAAGTCCTCCTGTCTTAGGTAAGTTACTAATTGTCCAGCGAGGGTAAACAGAGGGTAAAGTCCACCTCCTGTCTTAGGTAAGTTACTAATTGTCCAGTGAGGGTAAACAGAGGGTAAAGTCCTCCTGTCTTAGGTAAGTTACTAATTGTCCAGCGAGGGTAAACAGAGGGTAAAGTCCACCTCCTGTCTTAGGTAAGTTACTAATTGTCCAGTGAGGGTAAACAGAGGGTAAAGTCCACCTCCTGTCTTAGGTAAGTTACTAATTGTCCAGTGAGGGTAAACAGAGGGTAAAGTCCACCTCCTGTCTTAGGTAAGTTACTAATTGTCCAGTGAGGGTAAACAGAGGGTAAAGTCGACCTCCTTTCTTAGGTAAGTTACTAATTGTCCAATGAGGGTAAACAGAGGGTAAGTCCTTGTAAGTCACACTTCTCACTACGTATTGGTAATTTTTTGCATTAATTTTTAAATTAATTCGTTCAAGTTCGTGTTGTGCGTCTGTCGTAAAATGTTTATGTATCTTATTTAATATCAAAGTATGCGAATTATATCACGAGTGAACCTGCTTGTTTCTCATATAATATTGTTCGTGCAATATAATAATTGTTGTAGGCTGTGAACATCAAATTCGTCGCTCATCTCCTCAAAATACCAAGTAAAATAACGGGGTAAATGAACAAAAAATTGTAGAAAATATTAAAATAAAAATTTCGAAAACTACAAACAAAACAAAAACAATAAACAAAAGACTCCACGGTCATACAAATGAAGGAAATTCTACATAGATCAACAAAAAAAAATGAAATACACAAAAACTTTCACTACATTAAATTCAATTAGAGGAAATGAATAGAATGAGGAACAATACAATTAAATAGTTGTAATATACAAAAAATACTACACACATTCAACAATTTTACAAATGGCATAAATTAAAACTTAAGAGCTCGCGGTTTTTCTCTGTATTTATGTTACGGAAGCTCTATAATCACTCAGATAAATGCTAGGGTAATGTTGCCCATATAGTGACACACTTCATTACCCACGGCACAGACGTAGCACTGATACGCCATATTGCTGGACTGAACTGGGTCAATTACTTTAATTAAACTTATTAATTTAATTAAATTACTCAATTAATTACTTGAACCAGACAAAGGCAAGAATGAATAGCTACTTGGACAATATATCGCTCATTTTTAGCGCATTTTCTCATTTATGGAAAAAAATCCACTATTATGATCGCCATGTCCGTCGTTCCGTCCGTCCGTGACCACGTTTTAATCGACGAGAAAATGCGCTCTCTGTCACTCACTGCAGTGAGTACCGAGTTATATTTTTTGAGTGTACATATAATCGGTCAAAATACCATCCCCCAACAAGCGAATGATGTCAGCATATGTGAACTATAATCAACATATTGATTGGTTTCATGAGTGTTTAGTAAATAAATTAATATACACATAACATAACAGACATGCATCAATGGTATATATAATGCGTGGCTATTTCAAATCCCGCTTGAGCCCTCAACGAGAACTGGTAAATGGACCCGAGAGATAAACATCCCTTACTGAGGGTCTAACCCCAACCCCATTAATCGAGGGAAACTCTTCCCCCTCTACCCACAACCCCTGCTTCCCTCTCAACCTTCAACACCTGCTTCCCTCTCTACCCCCAATCCCTGCTTCCCTCTCTATCTCCAACCCCTCACTCTCAACCCCCAACCCCAAAAGAACAACTATAGTCCGTAAGGATATCTTTTAAACCCCGCGGGTCTAGCCCCACCAGAGCGCCCCCTCGACCCAGTCTAGCCCCCACCAGAGCGCCCCCTTGACCCAGTCTAGCCCCACCAGAGCGCCCCTTTGACCGAGTCTAGCCCCACCAGAGCGCCCCCTTGACCGAGTCTAGCCCCACCAGAGCGCCCCCTTGACCGAGTCTAGCCCCACCAGAGCGCCCCCTTGTCCCAGTCTAGCCCCACCAGAGCGCCCGCTTGTCCCAGTCTAGCCCCACCAGAGCGCCCCCTTGACCCAGTCGTACGTGAGTGTGAGGCCCGAGAAGAGCCAGGACCGCCACTGGGACCGCTCCTGGGCCTCGACCCTCTCATGGACGGCGGCGCAGGTCTTGTGGCGGTCGTTGCTGCGTCCGGACTTGAGGTCGCACAGCAGCCGCTTCTTGCAGTCCGCGTCGCAGGGCGGCCGCCGGGGCGAGTTCTTCCAGTAGTGCCTGGGGGGAGGGCAGGGGTTAGGGGGTTAGGGAATAGGAGGAAGCGAGGAAAGTTCTTCCAGTAGTGCCTGGGGGATGGAGGTCATACGTAGAGCTTGTTTTACTATGACAATTACAAGGAAGCCAGTACATGTGAAATATATCAAGGAGCAGTATATACCTGAAGAAGATGCCTCAGATACCTGTAGATGCCCCCAGTACCTGTAGATGCCCCAGTACCTGTAGCTGCCCCCAGTATACCTGTAAAAGAGGTCAAAGAGCTGTGTGTCCTCCACCATCCTGTAAACGAGGTTGTCCCAGTCTGCGGGTAGCAGGGACCGCATCTCGTACGCGGTGCGGGCCGAGTACAGGCGGTACCACAGCGGGTCCCGCAGCGCGTTGCGGGGGAGGTTGGCCTCATCCATGTCCATGATCCACGTCTCCAGGTCCACCACGCGCTGCACGGTGCATGTCCGGAGTCAGGGTGGATAGTGATCATTATGATGATTATGAGGGTGGAATCATGTCCGGAATCAGGGTGGATGGTGATTGTGAGGGTGTGGGGGTGATTGTGAGGGTGGGTGGTGATTATTGAGAGGGTGGATGGTGATCATTGTGAGGGCGGATGGTGATCATTGTGAGGGTGGATGTCCGGAGTCAGGGCGGATAGTGATCATTGTGAGGGTGGATGGTGATTATTGTGAGGGTGGATGCCGGCAGTCAGGGTGGATGGTGATTATTGTGAGGGTGTAATCATGTCCGGAATCAGGATAGATGGTGATTGTGAGGGTGTGGGGGTGATTGTGAGGATGGTGATCATTGTGAGGGTGTGGGGGTGATTGTGAGGATGAGGGTGTGGGGGGTGATTGTGAGGGGAGGGTAGATGATCATCAGGATGGGGTGATTATGAAAGTGGGTGATAGTGAGCATGGATAATTGCGCGAGTGGATAGCAATGAGGATGATAACTTATGAGGGAGGTTAGGTCATAATTACGAAAGTGCATAATTATGAGGGCGAATGATAACGAGGGTAATGATTGTGAGGGTGGAAAAAAAATCATCATATAATCAACTTATTAATATATAATCATACTATTGAAATTAATCAGAGCCCCAAAAACGAAGTACCCAAATCAATAGACACCTGGCATGCAATATAAAAAACTGATTGAACAAAGGATAGAAAAAAAATACAATAAAGTAAGAGTATACCACAAGAACCATAAACCATTACCATCAGAACTGTAATGAAGAACTGTAATACCTCTCCTTATTACAAAACCTTTTCATTCCTCCCGAAACCAGGAATTATCACACCGATACCTGCATTAGTTTCTCCATACAACAATGTATGGAAACTTCGCTGTATTGTACGTGTATAACCTCCTGTAGTGCACGCAACCCAATTCACGTATCCACCGTGAGCAGCCATTCACTAATCCACCGTAAGCAGCCACTCGCTTATCCAGTGAATAGTCACTCACTTATCCATCGCAGAGGCGACTCACGTATCCACGTGGCGACTCACGTATCCACGTGGCGACTCACGTATCCACGTGGCGACTCACGTATCCACATGACGACTCACGTATCACGTGGCGACTCACGTATCCCCGTGGCGACTCACGTATCCACGTGGCGACTCACTTATCCACGTGTCGATTCACGTATCCACATGACGACTCACGTATCCACGTGGCGACTCACGTTTCCACGTAGCGACTCACGTATCCACGTGGCGACTCACGTATCCGTGAGACGACTCACGTATCCACGTGGCGACTCACGTATCCACGTGACAACTCACGTATCCACGTGGCGACTCACGTGCAGGCTGTCCTGAGGCCGCTCGATGTAGTAGATACGATAGCCAGGGTTAAGTGCGTCGTAAGTCGTAACGGAAGGCGCGACGTAAGCGACGCTCGCAGGACGTAAGTCGACGTCGTCGTAGAATACCTCGAATTCGTCGTAGTGTGTGTGCCCGAAGAACTGGCCCGTAATTGTAGACTCGTATCTACGTGCACCACGTTGGAGAAAGGGGCAAGGAAGGCATGATGTAGAATGTTACATGAAAACACACACGCATTCGAATAGCTGTTCAATTTAAATCCAGCGCCTGCGTAGGAAACTCTTACTCAAAAAATAGTAAAAAAAAATATATGTTTATTTATACGTCCCTGTCGGCCCATGTGAAGATTCTTCAAGAGACTATAAAAGTAAGTCACGTGAGCACTCAAGTCTTCCATTGGGTCAATTTGGTCCATCAGGTCGTCCATTGGGTCCATCTGATCCATCAGGTGGTCATCCATTAAGCTCATTTGGTCCATTAGATCGTACGTTTGGTCCATTGTTGTCGAAGGTATATTAGATCGTCTATTAGGTCCATTTAGTCCATTAGCTGTGTCACGAATTCCAAATCCAGTAAATTTGTTCAGAATTTAAGACCAAAATTTCATCCCAAGGACGAAATAGAGCGCATGATAATAGCAAGCGAGAACCTTGTCCAATGATTAATGATAATAAGATATTGCTAATAACTCAATTAGAAATTAAAACCTAACGAAGTGAATAACCTAAAAAAGCGATGACTAAAACTCCATCAAATAGGCATATAAGATGCAATTTAGTCTATTTACACATAGATAATTTTCGGTGAATATAACTGATAAACTGACTTAATGAAACCCGACAAATTAATTTTTGTGTAAGATTTAACTTATTTACAGCCAGCAAGCAACTGGCAGTAAGAAAAGAGTAAGAAAGAATATTAGAAAATAAACGGAAAAAGAAGAACCAGCAACAACGAAGCTCTCAAGTGAACCGAAATTCCGTAAAGTCTTAAATACCAGAAGATTTTTATTTCAAAACCCCAAAATGAAGCTGAGAAACTTAAAACCGTAGGAAATTTATTTGATTGAACTTTTTACACCTGCCACGAACTTTGCCCTAACATTCGACGAGAGAAATAAAGTGGTTCTCTGGCAGTTCAACCAAAATGAATTCTTCAAACCCAAACGGGGATTTTGAAACCAAGCCTCCTTCCTTCCGAATAGAAGGATATAGAAAAATTAAACCTTTTTAGAGGCTCCAAATTGAGTCTTCTTTTTTATAAAGAACTCAAAAGCTCAACCAAAATATAGAAGATCTCAAGAGGTGAACCAAAATAAATTAAAAACCCCAAAAAGTCACGTATTCGAGGATTAAACCTTTAACAAGGCACCAAATTAAGCCTTAACTTGACCGAATAAAACCCGAAAAACCATAGAAACTTAAAGAATTGAACCTCTAACAAGGCACTAAACTAAGCCTTAACTTGACCAAATAAACCCTAAAAAAAAAAAACAAAAAACATCAAGAATTGAACCTTTTCTGAGCCCTCGAACTGAGCCTGGACTTTGTAGACCCTGTAGCCCGGGTTCATGGCGTAATAAGACGTCTGGGACGGGGCGATGAACGCGACGTTCGTGACGCGGTAACGTCGGAACGGGTCGTAGAAAAGTTCAAACTCGTCGTAGTGCGTGTGACCGTAGAACTGGGCCGTTATTGTGTCCTCGTATCTGAGGGTAAGTGTACGTCTAGTTACGGGGTACTGGTACGTCTAGTTACGAGGTACGGGCACGTCTAGTTACGAGGTACGGGCACGTCTAGTTACGAGGTACGGGCACGTCTAGTTACGAGGTCATTAGGTGAGGTACGAATAGTATTTGTACGGTCGTTAACGTTAGGAAGTATATACTGTACGGTAGTTAACGTGAAGCAGTATATAATGTACGGTCGTTAACGTGAGACAGTATATACTGTACGGTGGTTAGAGTTGTAAATATTTCTTAATAATCGAAAGCAACGTTACAAGCCTGCAGTGCATGGACAATTGGACCCTAAAGCTTCACATGATATATGCAGCAATAAACTTTTAGTATCAATAAGAGATAACAAACCCACGAATAAGTTAAGCTTGATGATAATAACTGATACGGTCCCAAGGTACCAATGTGCCGAGGGACGCAGAAAAGTACTACCGTACTATGACCCGAGTCACGCACTACAAATCAATAGTTTACATTATAATTACCTACAATGAGAGTATCTGCTTTTTAGATAAATTGTAGATTGGTAACAGTTTGCCATTTTAACTCTGGTCCGAGTAGTTAAAATTACAAAGATTAGCGCATTGAGTTGCGAGTTCGAAACCCGCAGCTGGACATTTGAATTTCGAGAATGTCTGAGACGCTAATCCCCAATATTACATAAATATTATTATTATATTATAGCAATGACCCACTTATTATGTCGATACTCATTGGACAGATCAAGCTTCTGACCATCCTTCAGAGTACAGAAACTAGGTGATGAACAACACCTACTAGCTAGTAACGTCTACTGTACTAGTATCATCATCCTAGCTAGCATCATCTAGCGTCATGGTAGCTACCTATCGCCCCCTAGTCACGGTAGCCACCTATCATCTCCTAGTCACGGTAGCTACCTATCACCCCCTAGTTACGGTAGCCACCTATCACCTCCTAGTCATGGTAGCTACCTATCACCCCATGGTACCTGTTGACGATGGTATAGCTACCTATCACCCCCTAGTCACGGTAGCTACCTATCACCCCATGGTACCTGTTGACGATGGTATAGAAGTTGCGGCTCCAGACCTTAAGACAGTAGATGTGTATAAGAGACAGACTGAGGGTTAGGCTTCATTATCCCGCTAAGGTAAGGCTTCATTACTANACATTCCTCACCAGTTCATACCTCGCCACATACCTGGCCACATCCCTCACCAGTTCTTATTATTACAGAAGTTCATACCTCGCCACATTCCTCACCAGTTCTTATTATTGCAGAAGTTCATACCTCGCCACATTCCTCACCAGTTCATGTTATTACAGAAGTTCATACCTCGCCACATACCTGGCTACATTCCTCACCAGTTCTTATTATTACAGAAGTTCATACCTCACCACTTCATACCTAGCCACATTCCTCACCAGTTCATGTTATTACAGAAGTTCATACCTCGCCACATCCCCCACCAGTTCATACCTCGCGACATTCCTCACCAGTTTTCGTTATTACAGAAGTTCATACCTCACCAGTTCATACCTCGCCACATCCCTCACCAGTTCATACCTCGCCACATGGATCACCAGTTCTTGTTATTACAGAAGTTCATACCTCACCAGTTCATACCTCGCCACATTCCTCGCCAGTTCATACCTCGCCACATTCCTCACCAGTTCATACCTCGCCACATTCCTCACCAGTTCATACCCATGGTACCTGTTGACGATGGTATAGCTACCTATCACCCCCTAGTCACGGTAGCTACCTATCACCCCATGGTACCTGTTGACGATGGTATAGAAGTTGCGGCTCCAGACCTTAAGACAGTCATGGTAGCCCGGTGGTATGTGGCCGATGATGTGGACTTTTTCCTTGTTGAGTTCGGCGGCCTGCAGCTCGTAGACCAGCCACTGCAGCTGGTCTGCGGGGTCTTCCGAGTCCAGCAGCAGCCACCTGCGCCACAATTATCATGCCATAGCCACACAAGCCACAAAAACAATAATGGCACAGCCACACAAGCCACAATTATTGTTATGCCATAGCCACACAAGCCACAATTATTGTTCTGCCATAGCCACACAAGCCACAATTATTGTTATGCCATAGCCACACAAGCCACAA
>NW_025940327.1:75706-83816 GCF_000764305.2 Hyalella azteca
GCACCACTCAAGGTCAACGGTAGAAAAGCTGCCAAAGGCCGCTTTCTTCCTTTTTCTTTATCGCTACGATTAAATTCGAGGAAGAAACAATCCAAAGATCAAATAGAGCTTTAAAATGTTAAAAGCAAACAGCCTAAAACTCCGAGCTCTAATTAGATTGTTTTCGTTCCTCAAACGAAAATTATTAAATATGTCACATCCAACATCATCATGTATGTCACTTTCAACGTCATACATCATGTATGACACGTTCAATATCCGTTTCCATGCATGTTACATTCAGCAACTTCACACACCAGTTATTGTTGTCTGTCATTATGTAACAACATCAACAATTTAACATAACTATTAATAACTGTAATTATGTATCAACATCAACATCAGTTATCATGCATGTTACATTCAACATAAGTTATGTCGATTTCAACATTTATTATCATGCAAGTATGTCACATTCATTCATGCAAGTATCAGTATGGTAGCAGACAAGATACAGAAAGTTACCGGACTTAACAAATGAGTCAAGCCTTACGGCCCCCCGGGGCCTCCTACACACATAATAGTGAACTGGGGTCGTCGTCGAGGCCCCTGGGGGCCAGTCCACGACTACATCTGTCCTCTGTTGGGCCAGCTGATGCCCTCAGATTTGTCATCCGATGCTCTCTGTTGGGCCAGCTGATGCCCTCAGATTTGTCATCCGATGCTCTCTGCTGGGCTAGCTGATGCACGATGCTGTTGCTTGCATCTCGCCGCTGGTAGTGGTGCAGAGACGGACGATCAGGATTGTGTCCAGGAGCACGTACTGTCTCTAGAAAGTTTAGAGGGCGAACTCACCCTCTCTTAAATCCTTAAACGCGTTAAACAGCCTCGGCCCCGCCACGGAAAGAGAACCTTCCAGCAGGTATTGAAATCAGAGCGCAGTATTCGTGCGTAGTGGAGCTATCCTAAAAAGTCTGCCTGACTGCTGCTTCAATCCCAAAAGTCTCGTTCTTGAAATTAGGTGCCAAGGCGCTTAGTAATCTCCATGTGTACAGAATGACATACCGGTTACCTCTCCCGTCTCCTCGGCAGTAATTACAGGTCACAGTTGTTCAGCCCCTTCTTCCCGCAGATCCCGGACGTGAAGGTTCGCTGGACCCCTTCTAATAGCCGCACTGCGCCAAGTGTGAATGGGGTCCAGCGCTGGCAGCAGTATTCAAGGAGTATGGGCTCTGAAGAGTGTGAACATCGGTTCAGCTTCTCTTTTGAACGTCCGCCAGATCCCCACCAGTACCATCTGTCGCCTACCTCTTGCGGTTATTGCAGTTACGTGATCACCAAAATTGACCTGAGTATTCATCAACACTCCTAGATCACGAACGAGTCGCTTCTATTCGGTTTCCGAGTTGTCAGGTGCTAGGTAGCGGTGCTTCATACCAGCTCTTCCGCTACCTCTGTATCTCAGGACCTCAAACTTGGTCCCGTTGAACTGCATGTTGTTCACTTGGGCCCAGTCATATATCGCAGAGAAATCTTCTTGCAGCCTCTCGCAGTCCCTCCTGTCCGTGATGGTCATTCGTATCCAGGGCCCATACTTTCGAAAAAAGTTAAGAGATCGTAAGTTCATCAGCCAATCATTGACTGCCTTTCAAGCAAAATCCACCAATCATAGACAAGAAAATAGTGCGTAAGTACTTACGTTCACTTAGCGAGTTTTGAAAGTATGGCCACTGGTGTCGTCCGCGAATGACGATGCAGTGGCGTGGTTCACTGCCACATCTATGTCGGCGATGTGGTAGAGGATAGGACCAACTACCTACCGCACGATGTGAGAACCTAATAAAAACAAAATCTCATCTGGTAAAAGGGGGCAACAACTTGTTGACAGAGGCACCCACCTGCTGACAGGAGCACCCACCTGTTGACAGGAGCACCCACCTTTTGGCAGAGGCACCCACCTGTTGACCGGGACACCCACCTGTTGACAGGGGCACCCACTTATTGACAGGAGCACCCACCTGTTGACAGGAGCACCCACTTATTGACAGGAGCACCCACCTGTTGACAGGAGCACCCACCTGTTGACAGGAGCACCCACCTGTTGACAGGAGCACCCACCTGTTGACAGAGACACCCACCTGTTGACAGGAGCACCCATTTGTTGACAGGGGCACCCACCTGTTGACAGGAGCACCCACCTGTTGACAGGAGCACCCACCTGTTGACAGAGGTACCCACTTATTGACAGGAGCACCCACCTGTTGACAGGAGCACCCTACCTGTTGACAGAGGCACCCACCTGTTGACAGGGGCGCTCTCGTGGTTCCCCAAGGCGGGGAAGACGAGTGTGTTGGGGAAGAAGACCTTGAGCTGGCGCACGGTCTCCCTCAGCACCTTCAGATTGGACTCCTTTGTTTGGTTCCATATGTCGTGGGGAGGCAGGTCACCCGTCCATATGATGTAGTCGATGTCCTGAGCGACAAATGGGCTTTTAATGTATATCATATGTTGTCCGCATGCACATAGGGATGTTATTTCACATGGTCTGTTGTTGGTAGCATGTGAATGTAGTAAGTGACTGTAGCAGGTGAATGTAGTAAGTGACTGTAGCAGGTGAATGGAGTGTATGGATGTCGCGCGTGGATGTACATAGCATGTGGATGTTGCGTGTGGATGCGGCGTGTGGATATGGCGCGTGGATGTGGCGTGTGGATGTGGCGTGTGGATGTGGCGTGTGGATGTGGCGCGTGGATGTAGCATGAGGATGTAGCATGTGGATGTTTAATGGTGTGATGTAAGAATGTTACGTCACAATCATCAACTTGTGTTCTCTCGCCCGCGTGTGCAAAAGAAAAGGTTACTACGCGAAGTAATTACCGTTACCATTTAGATAAGATTACCATTCATCTGTGAATGGTAATTATCACCATACTGACCGGCTGCTGGCTTACTACGCGAAGTAATCACCGTTACCATTTAGGTTATCACTTAACTATGATTATCATTCATCTGTGAATGGTAATGATCACCATACTGACCGGGTGCTGGCGAGCGATGTGCTGATACATGCTGACGATGGTGCGCTCTGGTGTATCACATTTGCGGTAGTCTCCCCACTTCCCCGCCTGCAGGGGGATGAGGGGGTGAGGTTAAATAAAAACATTTACCATACAGAACATTAATACATTAACATTATTGGGTAATATTGTCCAAATATTGGAAGCACCGATATGCTTTTTTACAATGTCGTACTGGGTTAGGATAACGCACTGAAAGACAATAGGTGCATTGATATTAAGGCAAAATCTCACTCATTTTTCCGCAAATTTGTTAGATTTACATACAAAAAAATATATTCGAGAACAAACCAACGAATACTGATTGCATCAGCTTGCTGCTTGCACAATAAATGTTTGAATGTAGAATAAATGGTTGAAAACTTAATGAAACGAGCTAGTCGTGGGTTCGAACCCAGAGAAGCTCTCTTCATTTCTTGGTGTTGCTAGCTGGAGGGCGGCGTTTGGTAGCCGTCAAAGGTGGTGCTCTCAATATTGCCTTGGAATGGTGTCCCTAACTAAGTACATGCTCTGTGCAGAGGACCCGTTGCCTACCCTAACAAAATTTAGAGTCGAGGGCGGCTCTGAATTAAGTACCCCCTAGGACTCGGGGAGCATAGTCCACCAGCATCCCTATTGTCCGCTTTTCGGTCTGCATTCCGGTCCCCGAATCAGACAGCTACCAGAGCCTGGTACTTATTCTGCCAACTTTTGCCCTACTCTCAGGAAACTATAAAGTCGGCAAGGAGGTTCTGACTGGTCGCTGATTACGATCAGGGCCTATACTTTCAAAAAAAGTTAAGAGATCGTAAGTTCATCCGTCAATCACTGACGGCTTTTGGAGCAAAATCCACCAATCATAGGCAAGGAAATCGAGCGTAAGTACTTACGTTCACTTAGCGAGTTTTGAAAGTATATGGCCCCAGGCGATTTAGCAGCAGAAACCGGCGTTGCTGGGGGGTTTAGAGTTTAGACTAATGAAGCGCGCGTGAGTTAAGGGTGCCTTCCTCCAATATCTTGTCAAGAAAAATCTTCCTACAAGTTGCCCCCTACCAGCACACCTACGGTGTACCACTATTTACCGATACCCCAGTAGGGTAAAGTGGGCCCATTGCTCCCTACCAGCACACCTACGGTGTACCACTCTATTTACCGATACCCCAGTAGGGAAAACCAACTACTTAAATTTAATTGCTACTTACTTAAACCTAGATGGAAACTTATAGGAATTAATCCTATAGTTTTGACAATGTAAGTAAGGAAATTTAGTCCTTTAGTCTAGGATCCCCCACCTTCGGGGGTTTGATGAGGCGGATGGGGGGCTTGGGGTATGGGGGGAAGAGAACCCTCCACTTATGGTAGGGGTCGGGGGGCACCCCACACACATCCCCGATGAGGAAGCCGCAGATGCCGTCAGGCTGCATCACCAGGTTCTGCAGCACGTACACGATCTCGTCCTGCCGGGGGGTTAATATGAGATTAGTTATGTGATTATTTGTTAATTATGTGATTATTATGTTAATTATGGGATTATTATGTTAATTAGGCGATTATTATGTTAATTATGCAATCATTATGTTAATTATGTGATTATTATGTTATTTATGTGATTATTATGTTAATTTTATTATGTTAGTTTATGCGATTATTATGTTAATTATGCGATTATTATGTTAATTATGCGATTATTATGTTAATTATGCGATTATTATGTTATATGTCATTATTTTATGCGATTATTATGTTATTTATGCGATTATTTTATCAACAATACCGTACGAAATAAGTAGACATGAATTGGATTATTTTGTTCTTGTTCCCGCATTTTTTGCCGTTTTTACAGGTATTTCCGTTGTTTATTTTATCAACGATAACGTCCGAAATAAGTAGACTGGAATGCGATTATTTGGTTATTCTTGTTGTTGTCGAATTTTTTACCGTTTTTATTTCCGTTGTTGGTTTTATCAACAATACGAAATAGGTAGATTTTATCAAGTAGCTTAGAACGATAAACACGAATAATAAATCAACAGAAGAGAAAGAAGCAAAATAATTTTTTACAAGATACATTCGAAAAAAAGTCACCAGAAGTTACCTATTACTTGAAGTTCAATCAGCATTATTAATGAGACCAATAATTAGGATTAATAAGACTGTTAGATCGATCTACAGGATTAATTAGATCAATTTTCTGGATCAAGTAGCAGGAATAAAATGATCACTTAATTAGATCAATTGTCAAGATCAAAATGACCAATTAGTAAGATTAAAATGATTAATTATTAATACTAATTAGTAAGATCAATTAGTAAGATTAAAATGATCAATTAGTAATATTAATTAGTAAGATCAATTAGTAAGATTAAAATGATTAATTAGTAATATTAATTAGAAAGATCAATTAGTAAGATTAAAATGATCAATTAGTAAAATTAAATTTATAAATTTGTAAGATTAAATCAATTAGCAAGATTAAAACGATCAATTAGAAAGATTAAAATGATCACTATGATCAATTAGTAAGATTAAAATGACCAATTAGTAAGATTAGTAATTAGCAAGATAAACAAGCATGTGACGTCACTGACCGACATGAGGTGCAGGATGCCGAAGCAGACCCTCGGGGTCTCCACATGGAAGTTGGTGCAGAGCTTTGACGCAGCCCTTATGATGTCTTCCTTGGTGTTGCCCTGGTCTATGTAGTGCTGCAGCAGACCTACACCTGCAACACGGGGTCTATGTAGTGCTGCAGCAGACACTGCCGCCCCCTTCCAGCGGCGGCCCCCCGCCGCCCCCCGCCTGCTCCAGCCAGTATTGCACTGCAGTGAAATTCAGCCTGCGGGGGTGAGGGGGAGGAGGGTGTAAAAAAAGGGAAGGGGGTGTAAGAAAATGGCAAAAATGGTGTAGAAAATAGGCAAGGGGGCGTAAAAAAAGGCAAGGAGGGTGTAAGCAATGGGGGGAGGGGCATCTAAAATGTACCCTGAGAAGGAAGGCTAAACGTATGTGTTTAAATGTCATTCAAAAAACACAAGAATGTAAAATGAACACAATCTGTGTAATTATTGATGTATAAAAAAAGAAGTTAAAATTATACATACCTAGTACTACAGTAGATACAAAATGCATCAACTCGGATAATGTAGAATAATATAACAAATATTTAGTTAGATTCAACTGCATGTCGAAAACGGCATTTAAAAAAATTATAACTTATTGACAATTGAACGAGGCATTGCAACAAAAAATTAAAATAAAAACTGATATATTATTGATTATTGAACAACACTAAGCACTGACTTGGCAAAGTCTTGCCGACGCAGATTTTGCAGCTGAGGTTCCGAGAGGTTAAAATCCAGCCAACTGCTGTTGTTGTTCTTGTTATTGACGTAGCTGCTGTTAATGTTGTTATAGTTGCTGCTGTTAAAGCTGCTGTTGTTGTTGTTGTTGAATCGAGGAGACCACCTGTGAGTCGCGAGGTCTTGCGCCAGCTGAGCGGCAGCATCTCTCAAGAAGGACCAGCTGAGACTGGACGCAACATTGAGGGAACGGATAAGTGCAAAAAAATATTGAGAAATTGAGAGAGGGGAAATGATGGTGGCGTGAAAGTGGAAGGAAATGGTTGGGAAAGTAGCGGGAAAGTAGGAGCGGGAAGTGGAAGGAAAAGGCCAGAGTGTTACAGCGGATAAAATCTTTCATTTATTATACGCTACATAAATTCCAATTATGTTAATAAACGAATTACACCTACACGTACTTATAGCTAAGAAACGTGTCAATGGTGAATTGCTAAGGCACCTGGTCAATGGTGAAGGGATTCTTGTTAATCATACTGGTCTATATGAAAGGCTCTACCCTAACTATAAAAATATGTGTACAAATGTACGAAACAAAATATGATATACAAATTTAAGAAAATATGTATATAAAGGTAAGAAAATATAGTGTACAAATATAAGAAAATATGGTATACAAATGTAACAAAATCTGCTACATAAATGTTATCAATATAAAAAGTTACAAAAGTTACCCCGAGGCTCGGAATCGCGCGATACGCTGCGCCTCCTCTGGCGTAGGCGGCGCCTGAATCGCTGCATCGAAATCTTCTTCTTCGTTCCCGATCCCATTCCCGAAGTGGTAATTTTCAAAGTAATTGTCAACAATTATGTCACCTTCATCCCAGCCGTCATCTAAATTTCCGATGCCATTCCCATTCCCGGCGTCATTCCCATTATCGGCGTCATTCCCATTCCCGGCGTCATTCCCATTCACGGCGTCATTCCCATTCCCAGCGTCATTCCCATTCACGGCGTCATTCCCATTCACGGCGTCATTCCCATTCACGGCGTCATTCCCATTCCAGACACCATTCCCATTCCTCCCAAACTTCTTTCTGGCTGGAATTTTGGGGTATGGCACGGCGTGATCTTCGATGGTATTACCATAGACCTCTTCGTCCTCGCCGATCTCGTGATCAAATGTATGTGATCTACGATCTACCACTCCCAGGTCATTCATATCGGATAATTTCAGATTTTTTACGTCGCTCACTCCTTGTCTAGTCCGAGGCTTGGTCCAATGGTTCGTAGAATTTCCGTTTGTTTGCTTCAGTTGGTAATTTTTGTTGTTGTTATCTTCAGCTTTATAGTTGTTATCAGAACTACCAGGAGCGGCATTGGTAGAGTTGGTAGACGGGGTGGTAGAGTTGGTGGTATGATTGGTGATAAACGGGATGGTAGATTTGATGGTAGAGTTGGTGAACGCGGCGGTAGAGGTAGACATGACGTAGTTGTTGCGTTGCGATAGGATGGCGCTGGGACTGAGCGGATGAGCTGGAGAATAAAAATACATTGCGGTTGTTACTTTCGCAACATAAATTAATTGTCATAATTAAAGGATTGAATAGCCTCTTAAACTTTCAAAACAAACGCTCCGATGCGCGGTATGATACGCGCAATCCTAAAAGCACAATCAATTCTCGACAGTCCCAAGCGTTCCCGACAGTCCCAAGCATTCCCGACAGTCCCAAGCGTTCCCGACAGTCCCAAGCGTTCCCGACAGTCCCAAGCGTTCCCGAC
>NW_025940327.1:83827-117157 GCF_000764305.2 Hyalella azteca
ACAATCATACCCCTGCACCACAATCATACCCCTGCACCACAATCATACCCCTGCACCACAGTCATACCCCTGCACCACAATCATACCCCTGCACCACAATCATACCCCTCTCACCACAATCATACCCCTCTCACCACAATCATACCCCTGCACCACAATCATACCCCTGCACCACAATCATACCCCTGCTCCACAATCATACCCCTGCACCACTGTCATACCCCTGCACCACAATCATACCCCTGCATCACAGTCATACCCCTGCTCCACAATCATACCCCTGCACCACAATCATACCCCTGCACCACAATCACACCCCTGCACCACAATCATACCCCGGCACCACAATCATACCCCTGCACCACAATCATACCCCACTCACCATCACAAGACGTCGCGCTGAGAAGACACATCACCACCACAAAAATACGCCATTTTTCCGAAAAACTGAAAAAATTCCAAGACATTTTGCGGGAACTTTTTTGGTCATTTGTAGATCTTCTTGATCTTGAATAAGGTTCTTGATCACAATTTTTTCTTTGACGCCATTTGGGATGAGTTTCAAAAAACTCTAAAATATTTTTGGTGCGGGAAATTTCATCAGAAACTGAGAAGAATAATTTGTTGTTTTCTATAATTTCGGTCGTTGAAGAGTAGGGATCGCGACAAGCCGGTAATAAACTTTCATCTTTCAAGATTTTTTCAGGAAATCCTAAACATAGCTTCGAAACTTGGCTATTTTTTGCTTGATTTCCGTTTTTAGTTCTGGGAATCGATATTAAAACAGGCAGGTTTTCGGCACACGTATCACGGGGGTTAATTTCTTCAGAAGAATAAAAATAATTTCTGTTCACAGATGGTCCTTTTGAATTCGTTAACTCAAAATTATCGTTTTTTCGCAGATGAAACGAACACGCAAATTTGTACTTTCTGGGACTGTCGGCACTGATTTTTTCGTGGACAGGTAACGAAAATGGCTGACTAGGTAGGATATGCGAATTTAAATGAGTTTGAAGAGAGGAAGGATGGTCGTTTTCAGTTCTTGTTGGATCCATCATAACGGCATCAGGTTCCATCGAAAGAATCAAAGAAGATTTAAAAAAAGATCACTAATTCTAAGAAAATAAGAGTTACTGCCAGAAACCTGAAAAAAATTGTTGGTCAACATTTAAAAAATTATTTATACGCGTATCTGTATAATCTTTAATCGCGAATATTTCATTAACCAATAATTCATTAGGCAAAATTATTGCCCGGTAAATACATGAATTTGTTTTGCGGTATGTGAATTGATGACGGAGCACGCCTCTGAAACGTCGTCGATGAAATAACATTAAATTTCCTCGGCATTTTCTTAACTTACGAAATTTTTGGAAAATTTCGTAACTCTTATTACATCACGCAACATTAGAAAGTTTTCATCATTAAAATAGTAAGTATAGTACTTAAATAAGTATATATCTGCCGTTGGAATTAAATCCAAATATAGGTTTATTACGAGACTATGATTTAAAATATAATTCTGCATAAAAACTAAATTTCCCAAGTCAGAACAGCAACAATAATTTAGCGTAATTGAAGAGTATGCGCTCTTCAAAAAATATCGCATCGTTGATTACAAGCAATGAGAATATCTCTCTAAAAAACTTCCTGAAATAATGCAGATTACAATTATCAGCAAACAAGAAAAGTATTAACACGTATACGTACGTCACCATGCCACGCACACACACACCATAAGTATAGGTACTGTGAGCGTACACACAAGGCATCATAGACCTACACAAAAGAACCGCAAAAACATCTTTAGACACCTAAAAACATTTTTAGACACCTAAAAACATCTTTAGACACCTAAAAACATTTTCAGACACCTAAAAACCTTTTTAGACATGTAAAAACCTTTTTAGACATGTAAAAACATTTTTAGACATGTAAAAACATTTTTAGACATGTAAAAACATTTTTAGACATGTAAAAACATTCAAGACATGTAAAAACAATTAAGACAAGTAAAAGACATAAAACATTTGTAGACATGTAAAAACAATAAAGACATGTAAAAACAATTAAGACATGTACAAACATTTTTAGACATGTAAAACATTTGTAGACATGTAAAAACATTTTTAGACATGTAAAAACATTTTTAGACATGTAAAAACATTTAAGACATGTAAAAACAATCAAGACATGTAAAAACAATTAAGACATGTAAAACATTTTTAGACATGTAAAACATTTGTAGACATGTAAACATTTTTAGACATGCAAAAACATTTTTTTGACATGTAAAAACATTTTTTTGACATGTAAAAACATTTTTCTAACATTCAAAAGTATTTTTAGACTTGTAAAATCATTTCCTGATAAGTAAAAAATATTTTTGCCTAAAAAATACACACATTTCCACCAAGAACATTCATCATACACGGGTACATTTTAAAAGTTTTCCTACACACATACAAATTTATAAAAAATTTATATGCACATACAAATATTATTTTTGAATATACACGTGAATACGCAAGGTGTATTCATCACGTGTACGTACGGTGATCGTACTGAAAGTTCTAATGCACATACATGTACCAGATTCACAGCGGATGCTCCGACCTTATTTACGTGACCTACGTAGTTACGTGGCCATAATTACGTGCAATTTACGTGACCTCAGCACGCACAATTTATGTGACCAATGTACGTACAATTTACGTGACCAGTGTACGTGCAATTTACGTGACCAATGTACGTGCAATTTACGTGACCTCAGCACGCACAATTTATGTGACCAGTGTACGTGCAATTTACGTGACCAGTGTACGTGCAATTTACGCGACCAGTGTACGTACAATTTACGTGACCAGTGTACGTGCAATTTACGTGACCAATGTACGTGCAATTTACGTGACCTCAGCACGCACAATTTATGTGACCAGTGTACGTGCAATTTACGTGACCAGTGTACGTGCAATTTACGCGACCAGTGTACGTGCAATTTACGTGACCAGTGTACGTGCAATTTACGCGACCACTGTACGCACAATTTATGTGACCAGTGTACGTGCAATTTATGTGACCAATGTACGTGCAATTTATGAGACCAATGTACGTGCAATTTATGTGACCAATGTACGTGCAATTTATGTGACCTCAGCACGCACAATTTACACGTGACCTCAGCACGCACAATTTATGTGACCAATGTACGTGCAATTCACGTGACCTCAGCACGCACAATTTATGTGACCAATGTACATGCAATTTACGTGACCAGTGTACGTACAATTTACGTGACCAGTGTACGTAAGTTGCGTGCCTGAGACGCACATACGTAATTAAATAACTATAACTTGATCAACCACCGTTCCACGAGACGACCTACGACAGTAGAATCCACAACATTTATACAAGTAAAAGTGTGTCAAAATACCCAGTTTTTATATGAAAAATAAATGGATAATGTTTTCCATTCACCAATGTATAAAAATTCTAAAACATGGAGGGCTTCATCGACAAATCAACATCGTTGTTCCAACCAACATCGTTAATTGTTGGAATCGCCGCGGTACTGACGGTACCGCCGAGTATCGCACGCAGCGCTGGTGGTACCGCCGAGTATCGCACGCCGCGCTGACGGTACCGCCGAGTATCGCACGCAGCGCTGGCGGTACCGCCGAGTATCGCACGCCGCGCTGGCGGTACCGCCGAGTATCGCACGCAGCGCTGGCGGTACAGAGAGAGGGGGGGAAGGGGTTCTAAATGGAGAGAGAGGGAGGGGGTTTCAAAACGGGAGGAGGGAATGAAGATCTAAACATGGAAAAAGGGGGTTCTAAATGGGGAAAAAGGTTGTAAATGGTGGAGAGGGGGGGGGGTCAAAACGGTGGAGGGAAAAGGAGGGTGGCTTAAAACGGAGCAGGGGGTCAAAATACGGAGGGGATCCAGATCTGCCCCCCCTCGTAGTCAATTGACACGCATATATAAATGTTCATTGTGGAAAATATGTGTTTATTTACTCAATACGAATTAATTTTAAATTACCTATACAAATATAAAGGGATTCTGAGCTGCCAGATAATGATACCAGCGAGCTTAACGCGCTGTGAGAAATGAATGAACGTGAAATGAATGAATGAGAAATGAATGAATGGAGAATCTATACCGGCACAATATTGAATGAGTGAAAAAATGTCCGATTATTAAACAAGAAATGTTACGGAAGGCTTTCATACAATCTCTTCATGCATAATAAAAAAGAAAGAAATAATGAAAATGGAGGATGTTAAAAATGTAAGACGAAGAAATAAATTTTATAAGTACTAGGTATACTTAATAAAATTTATTCTCTTCTTTAGAATACCATTCAGTATAAACGCAATACAAGATAACTCGAGTTCCTGCAAAATATCGCTGAAATTCTCCCTAAGTAAAGAAAATAGTGCAGAAGGAAAATATAAATCCTCAATAGAAGAAAGATGATTGACAATACAGCACAAAAAAAATTAAATTCCTTTAAAGAAATATGACCGGAATCTCTTAAAATTAATAGAATTGAAATTCAATAACTAAAAGAATTCATGATCCGTAAAAGATACGTAATTGAAATTCAGTGACCTCAAATGAATAAAATTGAAATTAAAGATCTAAATATAATGAAAATTCCATAAAAGATACGTAATTGCAATTCAGTGAAAAATTTAAACGAAGATCCGCAACTCCGCAAACGAAGATCCGCAACAGAAATTGATGTTGTTCAGACGCACGAAAATGTCGCAGGGTTGGCGGCGCCCCTGAAACGCGGACGCTGTCATAGCGGCGCACGGACGGAGAAAGCGGACCGCGATACTGGCATGACGTGGCAGAAATTCCTTCAGGTATTCCTCCAGGTATTCCGTCAGGTATTCCTTCAGGTGTTCCTCCAGGTATTCCGTCAGGTATTCCTCCAGGTATTCCGTCAGGTATTCCTTCAGGTGTTCCTCCAGGTATTCCGTCAGGTATTCCTCCAGGTATTCCTTCAGGCATTCCGTCAGGTATTCCTCCAGGTATTCCTTCAGGTATTCCGTCAGGTATTCCTCCACGTATTCCGTCAGGTATTCCTCCACGTATTCCGTCAGGTATTCCTCCAGGTATTCCGTCAGGTATTCCTCCAAGTATTCCTTTAGGTATTCCTCCAGGTATTCCGTCAGGTATTCCTTTAAAGCAATTCATCATCCACAACGCAACTACTGAACGCTTGAATCAATGTACCAAAATAATGATTCTAGTACAGCCATCGTAAAAAACGTAAGAAACATTTACATGTAAATATTCTACTAAGTCGTAGTATTTTATTACATTACTTCTTTCGCCAAGGTTATTTCTGAACGCATTACTTTTGATAACTTAAATACTACAGTGTTAATAATATATTAAAACGGAAATGCGCTTCTGAAAATCCGATTCTTATTTTAATGTTCTATTCAAATTAACAATTCGAAACTTTCTAGACCTTGCGTATTCCTGTGAAGAAAACTTAAATAAAGTGAATTTAATGAAAGAAAATGTAAGTAGAATTTCTTTCAAATAATAAAGTAATGGCGCATATAGGAAACAATATTAATATTACTCAGCCATTTACCGGCTACAGTTTTCGAAATTACCTTACATAAATGAATACAGAACGACCATAGACAAGTACAATACAAGCTATTTAATAAGTACTGCATCCACTGAATACATATTTTTGGATCCTGTCATTTTCTAGAGGAATTAGATATTAGTGAGGAAGGTAGAGACTAAATAGAATCATTCATGCACTTAACTTCAGATGGACGAGGAATGAATGAGAAGGTCAGAATCATTCAGCTAATGAGTTGAGATATGTGTGGGTGCGCCTTGTATTTATGCGTATGCGCGCCTTGTATCAGTGCGTCTGTGTGGGAGTGTGAGTGCGTATTTCTGATGCGCTATCATTCATGCGGCTGCGTATAGCAAGCATAATACGCCCCTGGGTAGCTGGGTATGCGCATGACGAGCATGCAACGCGATGGGTATGCGCATGACGAGCATGTAACGCAATGGGTATGCGCATGACGAGCATGCAACGCAATGGGTATGCGCATGCCGATCATGCAACGCAATGGGTATGCGCATGACGATCATGCAAAGCAATGGGTATGCGCATGGTGATCATGCAACGCAATGGGTATGCGCATGACGAGCATGCAACGCAATGGGTATGCGCATGACGAGCATGCAATGCAATGGGTATGCGCATGACGAGCATGCAACGCAATGGGTATGCGCATGAACGCAATGGGGTATGCGCATGCCAATCATGCAACGCAATGGGGTATGCGCATGCCAATCATGCAATGCAATGGGTATGCGCATGCCAATCATGCAATGCAATGGGTATGCGCATGGTCATCATGCATAGCAATGGGAATTTGTCACATAGGATATGGCGCCACGGTCATAATTCAACTAAGTTCAACCATTCGAGCTTGGGTTCAATACCCACTACATGCGCATACCTATTACCCCATTCGCATACTCTTTATACTCATTATGTACACTCTCTCCTCCTGCTGCTGAAGAAATATTCACTCAAGATTCAAGCTTCTTGTGTTGAATGTTTCACTCGTGAAATTTGTGTAAATGTGGACCCTTGCAAAACTTATTCCTGGATAAATTAACATCCAAATTTGTATTTAATGGAGCAATTGATGGAACGCTTCAATACGATATCAAATATTATCTGATAATTCATCACAAACAAAACACAGCAAAATCAGTTAATAAAATTAACTGCTCCGGGAAGGTGCAAGATTTGACAGGAATGGAAAGAAAGCCGTTGTGTAACAGTACTTGAACGAACACCTTCACTAGCTAATGCACCTAACAACAAACACTACCGCACAGAACGACTAACACCATCGAAACAAACACCAACGACCACGTCACCACGCACCAAACAATAAGCAACATATAAACAACCAAAGTCAACATTAAAACAAAAAACTAAACTAACAAATACTAACAATCTCCACCAACACACCACACAAACTCCAACACACCACACAAGCACCAACACCACACCACAAACACCAACACCGGTGAGGTCCGGGAGAAATCTAACACTTGAGCTCGCTAATTGCATGGCGCTTACGTACGGGCTCTTTAATGACGATGTCATAGTAGCTGCATAGTCTAACCTAACTATCATATTCATATTGGAATTAGAATTATTTAAACTATCCATAACGTTTCCTCGAAATTTACCTCGCAATATTATTGCAAGATTCATACTTGTATGATAAACATTTAACCTATTCTTCGTTTTTCCAGTAAAGTTGAACTACAGAACTAGCAACCATGATACAATGGAAAGATAATTTTAGTATATCTTAATAAATTTGAGATAGCTCAACGATCGCGAAATTGCATACCACTTCCCTTTTAAATTTTACCTTCGTTGAAATCTTTACCCGTTATAAAAAAATGAACACTTTCGTTCCGTAAATCAACGTTAATTCTCTTCCATTCACGCTCATAGCTTTAACTGAAAATATAAACTTCACAGGACAGCTACTGGTTCACCAGTCTGCCATATATATATAACCACCGAAAATAATAAATAGCATTGATCAGCCTAAATTTCGTTATAACCGTCAAACTTTATTGGCTATTGCAGAGCAAAAAATTTAGTTCAAAATACTCCGTCAGGGCGTTTTTTGCAAAGTTTTTATTTTCATTTTGTTAGCTACCGTAAATGTAGATATATAAGGTCGCAGAAAGAAACACATGAATCGCCGGCCTCCAATAGTAACGATCAATTCTATAAAAAAAAACGAACTAAATTTTTATAGAACAATCGAAGAAGGTTTCTAGTTATTATGTTGCAATCGAACCTAACAAATCGTAATTCAGACTAGTATTTTTAGTGAATAGCGGCGAGTTAAGTGCAGTTTCTGCCGAGTGGCATTAGGTTAGGTTAGTCCGGTAGCGTGTAGCCTGCTGCGTCAAGGCCATCACTCCAAAATACTGGTGCTAAGCTACTGACACTAACCTTTTTTATCTCATCAAATATGAACAAATTATTACAAATGTGATAAAATCGACCAAAAAACAGCAGAACTAAATGATAAAATTTGACAATTTATTCAATAAAGACATAGAAGTGTACAAATCATGATAATACGAAATCACCATACCTATCATATTTAATCCCAAATATTTAAATAATTAGATATCCTATCATCTATGCCATTATGCAGTTTCAAGAATCATGACTGGCGTATTTCCATAAATATTCAAATAACATTATAAAAAATGATCAGATTCAAGTTCGTCACCGTATTATGGTAGGCTAGTAGTACTAGGGTCCGTAGGCCGTAGCTAGTATCAATACCATGTAATTTAGGTACCTACATAGTTTACATACTTCATTTGTTCTTCGTTGATAGTTATCCTTCACATTTCATTCATTCAATCCATCAGAAAAAAAATAATTGCTTCAGAAGTTCAGAACCAGTTGTCCAATGTATAAAAAAGGGAGTCTAATTAATTAAATTTGGTGTAAAGAAGTAGGCCTAAGTAAAAATATGGTAGTAGAATGACAACTGGCAGAGCCGATACGGTGACCATCATAGCCATGGCTGCAGCTGCAGGCAGAGTAACTTCCTAGGTACGTAAATAGATAACTTGTAGAATTGGGCATGTCCGAATTTCAATGCGTCAAATCTACGAATTCCCTAACTGCCAGGAAGAACGAAATTTCAAGCGCAAAAATAGTTGCTTGACACTTATTTAGAAGCAAAGATTCTCAAATTAATAAAAAAATTACAAACGTGGGAGTTGTAATTGAATGCTTAGTTTTGAACACGAGCTAGCCTAATCTGCTAATGCGTCGAAGCCTAAAAGCTAAATCCTTCCTCGTGCCGTCATTCGTGGGTCACACTTTTTTATACATACCGTAAAGTGACCTAGAAATTATATCAAGCCGTAATAAGTTTCGTTGAATTAAATTAATAAATATATACCTTATTTTTCTTAGTAATCACATTGACAATTATCACAACGGCTGAAGAAACGTGACAATTAGGACCACAAACGAACACACACACTGAACAGGAGAAGAGCAACACACACACCCTACAGCTAACGCGACTAGAGTGTCACTAACTGTCCAACTCCAAGTCTCCAACACCGGCGGAGGATGAACGGCGATGCCGACTGCAGTGCGTCGACATTTTTGGGGTAATTTTAAAAGAACTCGAGTCACGAAGCAGAATCTTTAATGCGAGTTAATTTAGTCATATATCATAAATAAACTCCTATTATTTTCACTGTAGCATATCCTCAATTTTTACACACGATGAGCTGAAGATGATACAGCTATTCGCATTTGCATTCGGTTCGAATAAAATGGTAATAGTATCCACACGCATTGAAATTCGATATACTTTAATCTCTATACAAGTAAAACATCACCGTTCTAGATTTTCAGCAGTAAATGCTAGTATATAAAACAGAAATTGATTTGCGACGGTTTTTTAAAGAGATTAAATCGTTTAAAGATTGTGAAATAGTCCAGTTAACCGAAATGAACCTTAGATAACGGGATCTCAAGACGTTGCTGAACTGTGCCGCTGTCAAGGAAAAGGAAACTTCTGCATGCAAAAGCAGCTTAACGTTTGACGTTCCAACTAACGTGCGAATAAACGATTGGGAATTTATACCCTGAATATCTTATAACTCTTACTAATCGTCAGTTATGGTATGGAAAGAACTCGTCAGTTATGGAAAGATCGGGTTCCAAAGACCGGATCCCTTGTGAATCAAGTCACGAAAAATTCAAGAATCGGCAACAGGCCATGGGCCTATTTCTTCAGTGCCGACACTTCTATTCTTTTCTTACTAATCTCGCTATTCTTTCGAAGACTCGGCTTATTCTCTCACAGGCTCTCTTAATTATTTTGCAGTCTCTCTTTCTTCTAAGGCTATAAGGCTATAGTTTTATATGTTTCTATACATATATTTTTATCACATCGTAGGCTCGATTACGTTGCATAAAAGGCACAAACAATGAGATTGAAGTAAAAAAGTTTATTAATTCTCTGAAATGACACAATATCTACACAATATTCAACATTAAGGCACATACTATATGATCTCATAGAGATACAGGCTCATGTCAGAAATTAAAGTTGACAACAGGAAAAGTTATTGGAGTTTATTTATAGACTAGCATGGTTAACCATGGAAAAATAGTTTATCCGTAGACAGTTTATCCATGAACAAATAGTTTATCCGTAGACAGTTTATCCATGAACAAATAGTTTATCTGAGACATAAATTCATAAACAGTTCATCCATGGACGAATAGTTCACCAGAGACAAATAGTTTATCCGTAGAAAAAACATCCCTTGCACGATAGGTCTAGCGAAGGATTAAGTTCACAGATGTAGAATTATAATGAATAAAGAAAAAATAAGTACAAAATGGATGATTAAAATAATGAATAAGCAACATCATACATAGAATGCACGTAAATATCGCTGATATTCATACTACACTCGTAAAATTCAGGCTCGAATATCACATAATTTTTTATTATAACAAAGGAATATAAATAACTAAAAATCTGTAGACAATTTACAAGTTGGCGGATTCCAGAAGTGGTGAATAGCAAAGCTCATTAATGAATAACTTGAGGATTTACGCCGGCATCACAAATGGAAAAAAATCCATATGTCGAAAATAGTATAGTTTTAAGCTTGCCGTTAAATGTTAACTTTAAGGTTGCATAGAGTTCCATTAATAACCTAAGCTAGAACTAGACTTAAAACTATAATTTTCGTTCTATAATGCATTTCAGTACGAAGTTACATTAAAACTACATAATTGCCTGGCACCACCTTAGCGATTTTGAGGTATTATAGAGGCTTGCGGTTTCTGGATTCCCTTTGAATGGAACCCAACTTCAAGCCAATCGACTAACTATCCGCAGTCTTCTCTAGCACCTCATCCCATGACCAGTTCCTCCTGCGGCCGTCGATTTGTTGTCAGTGTCCCAGGACGCTATGACCGGAGTTACGGTACTGCTTCTTCGTCGCACGTGATGGGAGCCATGAGGTGCTAAGATCTCCACGTCCGCATGTTCTCCTGAGCCCCAGTTGGACCACTTACCTGCTTCAGCCGACTGCACCAGCTTCAGCCTTTTTATGATACGTAAGTCCTCGGTACCACTTAGTCGTGCGGGTGTGTGCCAGACAGTTTCAGAGACTGACATAGCTAACTCTGCCCTTTGATCTCAAACAAAATAAAGGTGTTGCCCATATTTAATATAAATAAGTATTTAATAGATATTTAATTTTAATAAATAAACCATAATGGATATTTAAATTTAATGGATAAGACGAAATTTAATATATTGCATGCTGGCATGCTATTTCTTTGTTAATTGATAAATGGGCTGTGCCCTTAAAATTACTAAATGATAGTTGACCTAAAACTATATTAGTACAAAATTGATGAATTGATAATTTGATAGATGTATTTAATATATATGGAAAAATTAAATAGATGATGAATTTTATAAATATAATAGATCTATATACAAATACTGTTACCATTAATGATATTTATGATTTTAAATTTATTTCCATATTTTTTGAGGCAGCACTGAACGAAAATGCTGGGGATAAATGGCTGCAGATCTGGCACGTCACGCTTTGGTGGGGAACTTCCTTGACCACTATCCGTTCTCGCAGCCCGGCCAATCTTCATATGCCTATGCAATAATATACGTTGCAATTAACTTGATTAATAAAGAAAAGAAAAATTTAGGAAACTTAACTTTGTTTCACTGCCATCTCTAGCCCCCATGCGCTTAGTTTTCGTTACCATAATAAAGAAAGGGAAGTGATATGAAGTGGCTAAGGTGGAGGGGTCTGGAAGGGTTATTCTGGAGGGCAGAGGAGGTATCCTGAACTGGAGGGGTTATCCTGAAGGTCCTGACAGAGTGGAGGGGTCTGGAGGGGTTATTCTGAAGATCTTGACAGAGTGGAGGAAGAGTGGAGGGGTTATTCTGAAGATCTTGACAGAGTGGAGGAGTCTGGAGGGGTTATTCTGAAGATCTTGACAGAGTGGAGGGAACTGGAGGGGTTATTCTGAAGATCTTGACAGAGTGGAGGGGTCTGGAGGGGTTATTCTGAATATCTTGACAGAGTGGAGGGGTCTGGAGGGGGCCTCTCTGTAGCACCGCACCTCCACCTCCACCACCTCCAGCGACGCGTCTTCTGCAACGTCAATTAATTTATTTACTTATTACTAAATTTATTCATAATTAAATACTCATTAAATGGTAATTAAAATAATATACAAACATCATTTGGAATCATTTTTGGTGTAACAAAAATTATTATTTGCAAGATAATGATACAATCGTAATCTGCTAATTTGGCGGATCTTGAAGAGAGGAAGTCAAGACCTGCCAAGACACACACCTAGACACTTGGCAAGACCTGCCAAGACACACACCAAGACACTTGACAAGACCTGCCAAGACACGTACCTAGACACTTGACAAGACCTGCCAAGACACACACCTAGACACTTGACAAGACCTGCCAAGACACACCAAGACACTTGACAAGACCTGCCAAGACACACACCAATACACTTGACAAAACCTGTCAAGACACACACCTAGAGACTTGACAAGACCTGCCAAGACACACACCAATACACTTGACAAGACCTGCCAAGACACTTGACAAGACCTGCCAAAACACACCAAGACACTTGACAATACCTGCCAAGAAACACACCAATACACTTGACAAAACCTGCCAAGACACACACCTAGACACTTGACAAGACCTGCCAAGACACACACCAATACACTTGACAAGACCTGCCAAGACACACCAAGACACTTGACAAGACCTGTCAAGGCACACCAAGACACTTGACAAGACCTGCCAAGACACACCAAGACACTTGACAAGACCTGCCAAGACACACCAAGACACTTGACAAGACCTGCCAAGACACTTGACAAGACCAGCCAAGACACACCAAGACACTTGACAAGACCTGCCAAGACACACCTAGACACTTGACGAAGCTGTTAATGTTGTCTTCATTGCGTACCGTCGCCGCCAGCAGCGCCGCCCTCCTTGCGCCTGTCAAGGAAATTCGGCACGTCAAGTGATAACAAATTTATCTAATGATAACGTTATTTTCTCATTAACATCATCATCTGATAACGTTATCATCTCATTAACATCATCATCTGATAACGTTATCATCTCATTAACATCATCATCTGATAACGTTATCATCTCATTAACATCATCATCTAATGAGAACGTTATCTCATTAAAATCATCATCAAATGATAACATTATCATCTCATTAACATTATCGTCTAATGATAACGTTATCATCTCATTAACATCGTCTAATGATAACGTTATCATCTCATTAACATCATCATATTATGCAAACTCTCTGGCTTTAAATTTTCATGTTGTATCCTATTTACGTGTATTATGTACTTATGTCCAACACAATTTCACTATTCAATGCTTCTCTTAACTTGAAAATGAATGTTGCGACATTCGAAACGTCGTTAACATATTATTATAACTTGCTAAATCTGCCTTTTGATCTACCAAAGTCATCTAAAGAATTGTTCGACTCAAATTTAACGTGCATACATAAAATTTTATGTACATATATTACATTTTAGTATAGGTTGGCAGAATTTTCCTTAAGGCAGTTTTCATTGAAGATCAGACATATCAAATTTTACATGAATATATTAAATTTTAAAAACATATATTAAATTTTACAAACAATACTAAATTTTTACATGAATATATCAAATTTTACGTAAACACTAAATCAAATTTTAAGTAGGTATATATAACAAATTTTACGAATATATCAAATAATATACTTTAAAATTCTTTTGAAAGTATCATAAGAAAAGAGTGGAAGAAAACACCACTCACCAACTGAATGTGAAGAGAATGGTGATGTTGGTGGTGATAATGATTGTTGTGGTTGCATTGATAATGATGGTTGCAGTGATGATGCTTGTGAAGACAGTGGTAGTGGTGATGGTGGTGATAATGATGGTTGCATTGAAGATGATGATTGCAGTGATGATGCTGATGATAAATTCCCATTCATCAGCCCCGACTTCACCACATTGGATGATGATATGGACTCAGCAACTGCATCACTGCCCATCGAATCATTAAATAATAATAAATAATCATTATATTCATGGTCATACAAGTGAGGCAGGAGTAAGGCATAAAATAAAATACTCCTGCACACAAGGACTTTGTATAAATGTCAGACTATACAACAAAACACAAGAGAAATCCTGTGTCCATACAAGAACAAAATACAAGGCACTAAAGACAAGATCCTGCAGGTATCCCACAATTCCTATCATTGTGCAATTTTAGAACTGAACTATTATATTTATATACATAATTTTATTACACATATATAAATTATTTTATATAATTTATATATAAATTATATAAGTTATCTTGCTATTTACTTTCTCCAATTTATTTTCTCTGATTTAATGCAGAGGATGTAATCTGAGAAATACAATTCACAGGTCAAAATTTTTTTATTTAGTACCTAGTTTAGATCATCCTAATATTAAATTAAATGATGCGTTGGTAAGTCAAACCCTAACTCATTTACCTTGTCACTCAATTTTACATGCAACAACAATTATGTCTCACCTCTCAAAAATATTGTCTTTAATTACATCATAAACATTAATGACACATTCACATTCATACATCTTGATACATTCACACTCGTACATTCACATTCATACCCCTTGATACATTCACACTCATACATCTTGACACATTCACACTCGTACATCTTGATACATTCACACTCATACATCTTGATACATTCACACTCATACATCTCGATACATTCACATTCATACATCTTGACACATTCACACTCGTACATCTTGATACATTCACACTCATACATCTTGATACATTCACATTCATACATCTTGATACATTCACATTCATACCCCTTGATACATTCCCATTCATACATCTTGATACATTCCCATTCATACATCTTGATACATTCACACTCATACATCTTGATACATTCACACTCATATATCTTGATACATTCACATTCATACATCTTGATACATTCACATTCATACATCTCGATCCATTCACATTCATACCTCTTGATACATTCACATTCATCCATCTTGATACCTTCACATTCATACCCCTTGATACCTTCACATTCATACCTCTTGATACATTCACATTCATCCATCTAGACACATTCACATTCATCCATCTTGAGCATTTACATTCATACATCTTGATACATTCCCATTCATACATCTTGATACATTCACACTCATACATCTTGATACATTCACACTCATACATCTTGATACATTCACATTCATACCTCTCGATACATTCACATTCATACCTCTCGATACATTCACATTCATACCTCTTGATACATTCACATTCATCCATCTAACCATGGTGGAGTGGATTGCAGGTCTCCAGGAGCATCCAGGAGGATGGATAAAGTGTGGCGCAGGGCAGGGAACAAGCGTGGATCAAATACAACATCTGCACAACAATGGGCGGACAAATGATACAAATATTTAATTGCCTACAAATGATACAAATATTTCTGATGATACAAAATAAATGGACTATAAGCATGTTTATGTTGAATCATACAAGGCTTATTTAGCTTCACAGCCATGCGCCATGAATGAATGCAATCAAATGTACAAGGTATATTACATTATTTTAATGATAATAGATAAATCATTAGGCCATCCATCATTATGATCATTTAAAAAAGTTCTAGTATAGATAATTGATAACATCAAAAGAACAGACATCATTATGATCATTTAACAGGCACAGCAAACCTGCAGCAAGTACGACATCACACGCTGCCACGTCCGCAGCGGTTGTGCTCTGCCAGTCTAGTGGCACCAGACGTACGATGCAGTCTTCATACTCCCATGTTTTGCCGTCCTGTAACCTTTATATAATGAATAATTTTTTATAGTTTTGGTAACGATTCTGTCTCATATCTGATTTAATTTAAATAGACTCAGATGTTTATAAATTTATTAGGTTGGCAGGTTATAACAAAATATAATTGAAAGATGAGAAGAATGTTACACAACAAAATTAAGTTATTGCAATTAGCCTATACAGTCATTTATTGATGGATTAAGATATTTTGGGAGGTAACAACAGTTGCTCATAAATTTAACCTCAAGTTTAATGTGTTTTATTATTTAACATACAATGTACAATGTTTTATTATTTAAAGTGTGAGAAAAAGTACGTAATATAATAAAAACAATAATAAAATAATACAAATTTGTACTGTATTTCATCAGAAAAGACCTAATGAACAGAAGAAAATTATTGCATTTTGAAAAAAAGTTAAAAAAAAGTCAGAAAAGTTATTTAGATACTTGATGCTGTTGTAAAAGGGAATTGTCATAAATAAAAATTTTTACTATGAAAAGATGTTAAAAGTTATTAACCTGATGCTGGCATTGAGCAATGTTGATGCAGATGTTGTGATGTAAGGCATCCATGACGGCAGGATGGTGGTCAGTGAAGGTGTAGGCAGCAGGCAAATGTTCAATAATGAGGCCTAGTCCTAGTAGGCCTAGTCCAGCACCTAGCTCCACCACACGCTTGCTGTACAAAACTCATACATTAAGTTATATTACATAATGTACTCAGCTATATAGCGTATACCGGTACTTATATTTATATAAAATATATTAGGTCCTGATGCAAGCATCAGCTAATAAGTCTTGTTAAAATAATTCATACATTAAGTTATATTACATGATGTACTCAGCTATATAGTTTCAAATGTTTGTTACATTCCAAACGTTGTTAATAAACTAAAACTACTTCCTGATATATGCCTTTTGATCTACCAATGTCATCTGAAGAATTGTCCAACTCTTTGATAATTTAAATCAACAAATTCTCTGGTCGTTAATTGCATGCGTATAAATCAGCTATATAGTGTATATAAATATAGTTATTTCAATGCATTATGTCCTAATGCAAGAATCAGCTAATAAAAGTTTTGTTTAAATAATTTTAAAATTGGTCCACCCAAGGCAAATCATTCAAAATTTTCATAAATTTCTACCAAAATGGGCCTGTATGAGATAACATTGAAAAATAAATAAATTGTAAACATTAATAATCCTTATTCTTTAGGATTTCCTGACCTAATTAACCCAATCCAAGCAACCAAACAAATATATTTTATAATTTCATTTTCTAATAGGTACAAATTTATACACAGCCATAAAAAAAAATAAAAAAAAACTTTTAAAAACCATGTTTTCTTAACGGACAAAAAAGAAAAACAGTAACTCTTATATAACATTACATAACATTCTACAAAACTTTAATGTTATGTAAGAGTTACTGTTTTTCTTTTTTGTCTGTTAAGAAAACATAGTTTTTAAAAGTTTTTTATTTATTTTATTTTCTACCTTTCAGTTTAGCAATTTTAGCAATTCAAATCATTTTCCAGGCTTGGCAATTCTGGATGTTCAACAAAAAAAAAAAAAACTTGATTCCCAACTGTGAATTTCTAAGTTGTTTTTATTAAAAATATTTATTAAAATTTTTTTTAATTATTACTTCTGATGGTCAAATCTTGAATTGTTAGGCAACATAAGCATGCATGCCAAATTTCAAGTTCCTAGGATCTTCAGAAATGCTCTAAATTAAGGTTTGAATTTTTGATGACAGACAGAGATGAAACGAAACTAAGAAAAACGTGGTAAAATTAATACTCAATACAAAAAAAATTTCCAAAAATCAATGCTTCAGAAACTTGTGATAGAGAAATTAAAAAATTTATTCATATAGATTATAGATAAACAAAATGCATTAATATACATGTACAATACGTTCATTGTGATGCTACCAGTTTCCCAGTGCCAAGACTTACCATTGAACAATACTCGGATTTTCCAGGAGAAATTCCAGTAGCACATGGGATGCCTGAACAGAATGAGGATTATGGCTCAAAGTATCCTCTTTTTTTCAATCAAATGTCAGAATACCCTAAACAGAACATGGATTATGGCTCAAGGCATCCTCTTTTTTTTAATCAAATGTAAGAAATGCCTGAACAGAACAAGGATTATGGCTCAAAGTATCCTTTATAGCACATTTTCTCATTTATGGAAAAAATGCACTATTGTGCTTGCCATGTCCGTCTGTCTGTCTGTCCGTGACTTCATGTTTTAGTCAATGAGAAAATGTGCCCTCTGTCACTCACTGCAGTGAGTACTGAGTTATATTTTTTAATCAAATGTCATATGACACACATGAGAAAAATTGAATAAGAAAAAATCTATAGACTACATTTTGGGAGCTACAGTATGTAAAGGTGCCAGTGTTTGAAACCAGGCACTGATGGCACAGTATTTTACTAACTGTGTGCAAATGATGCATAATTTTTCAATAAAAAAATTAAACAAATTTCTCAACATGGGTTATTGTCTAATAAACTTGAACTTGATGAATAAATCTAGACCATTTTTGTTAAATTGATATAAATGATATCATTGCTACAATTAAGATAGATGACCACTTATCTGGTATTATACTGATAATATTCAAGCAGTATTATTCAAATTGCAGCACTTAAATTTTTTTATTACAATCAAGAATCCAAATCTCCAACTTTAACAGCAATAAATTCATTGGAAATAAAATTTAACTACACATAGTCAAGAAAATTTACCAAATATTCACATTAGTATAGAAAGAAAAATTAGTATCATTCATTAGGTTTTTCATAGGTATTATAATATACGAATTTTCATCAATGAACAACTGGCCAAACAGCTTCAAATAGATTGGCACCTGATAAGGTAATGAGGAAATCGGCACCTGATGCTAATGTAATATGGGATTGGTACCTTATAATACGGCAATATGGGATTGGTACTTTATAATACGGTAATAAGGGGCTGGCACCCTATAATACAGTAATAAGGGACTGTTACCTTATAATACCGTAATATGGGATTGGTACCTTATAATACGGCAATATGGGATTGGTACTTTATAATACGGTAATAAGGGGCTGGTACCTGCCAGGTACGTAGACCAGTGGTGCCATCCACCACCAAGTTGCTTGTCTCCCGTAACGTCACATGTTTGCCGGACTCCAGTGTGTAGGTGCGGTAGAAACCTCCACTGTTGCCCCCACAAAATGTTGATTCTAAACAACACGGAGACTCTTTCTCTTCACCCAGCAAGTTTGTGTACAAAGTATAAATTGATTCAGATACTTCATGACCCTGTACTTCAATCTGTAAGAGAGTATTTGTAACTATTCAGTGATTGACAGAGTAATTGTAATTCTTGAAAAAAATAAATTAACTGATTAGGATATTATTTTCAAGAAGTATCTCTATTTTCTATTTTTTTTACATTTTAGCAAATCACTTGTGTAGAATAATCTTGGTATACAATACATGTGTAAATTCAATAAAATATATAACACCAGTATTCCTAAATGGAATGAGGTAATAAAACCAGCTTCATTGTTGCCAAGTTGCAATAATGCAGGGTTGTCATATCAGTTAAATAATCCAATAATCACATACAATAAGTTAAATATCACATACATTGCCACACATCACTTCTGGTTTATGCAATGTTAGAACATGAAACATTCGATAAAGTTTTGAAAATTATTAGCTTTCACTACAGAGAAATAAGAACTTCCTTATCATCATTATCATTATGCATTCATAAAATAATTTTAATTAATGGACTAAGAAAAAATCTATTTCAAATAATTGAAGCATGTAACATGTAACTGCACTTCTATGAATGTGACTAATGTAACATTATCAACCATAATTTGTAATAATTTAGCATAATTTTACAAGGGATATCTTCAATAAAGCATCTGTTTGAAATTGTACATTTTTGAAACTTCAATTTTTTTCAGTTGATAAAAAACCCTATGGTGTCAATACATTTATGCCAAACTATAGTGCACAAAAATATTGCATCACTGTCTGAGTTATGCCTAAAAAAGTAAAGGATTCCACCATATTTGGGTTGAACAAATAAGATAGGAGTAATTGCTTATCTGGGAGTAAACAAATGCATACAGTAATTATTAAATTAGACCTTTCCATTGTTTACCTCAGAAATAAGGGATTTGAGGAATGCTTTAACATATGAAGCCTTGGGAGGATATCTCTTAGCGATGTCAGATAAAACTGTCCCTTCAATGAGCAGCTTCTGAAGCTCCTGGCACTCCACGTAGCTCTTCTCAGCAGCAAAACTCTCCTGGAACATAAGTTTACACCTTGTGAATTATATAAATTGTTGTAATAATTGTTACAAACTGTTGTAACAATTATTACAAACTTACCTCTTTTGTAAATTATTACAAAAGAGGTACCAAACTGTTGTAACAATTGGTACAAACTATTGTAACAATTACTACAAACGGTTTGAGGTGAAAAAATATGAACAAACTCAAATAGATGAGTTGTTATGTAGAATGGATGAGGGTTTCTGTGCTCTTATATTTTCAGTGTCCCAAAAATTCTTCTAAAGATGCAAACAACAACACCAACATGATGCAATATCTTTTCAATAAAAAGCATGTTAAAGAAATGGTGATGGTTATTAATTTCTAATTAAAAGTTGTTGTACCTATTTATCAAAATTATTCATATAAATGATTTAAAAAATTTTTTCTTTGAGTATTCAGTAGTATAAATAACACGACATGTAATTTAGTGACTTTCAGAAGATCTCCATCATTATAAATGTATTCTTCCAAAAATATATGAATCATTATATGTAGGTATATAAATTAAAATGAATTCAGTGACATGCACATTGCATCTATTAGTAAATTATCAACACACAAATTTGTTAATTTGCTTGAATAATAAGTCAAAATATGAATAATAAATAATAATAATGAGTTATAATAAATTTAAAAGTAGTTAGTAGTAGGTATTTCTTACCTTGAAAGAAATATCTTCAATTGGATACATTGCCAGGAATTTTTGTTTGAATTGCTTTGTATTAAATAAATCTGATTCTGACATGATATTAGTTTGGTTGCATACAATTCAAAACCTGAAAAATCAGATAGGCTATGTACATTTATCAATACATTTTTTTTTCATAAACCAGGTTCAATTTTAGTCATTTCATCAGTTTATATTATATGTAGTGCACTGTACAGCAATCCCTTGATTAATGCGGTTAATAAATCCCAGAGTTTTACCGTGTTAAGCAAAACTGCGCTAATCAAACTTAAGAATATATGGGAATAATTATAATGAATCCTCAAAAATAGCAAAGGAAAGGAAAATTATGTAGTTTGATAAAAGTGAGCAGTAGATATGGCAGCAATCTTGACCAGTTGAAGGCTAACGAGTAACTAGCCCCTTACGCACTGAATTATGTTTCGAAAGTGAAAAAACAATCTGAATTACTTTTCAGATCACGCGCAGTCTTTGTGTTGTATGTACTGGCAGTAGCGGCGCACCTACTCCATCGAACGTCGTTCGAATGAGTTCATAACATGTGATGCTACCGTCACACTCGCGGCTAGACTCCAAACATGTAATTACTCTCGGTAGAAGCTTTTATTTTCTGAGTGACGAATTTGTCACACCAGGGCTTAAAGGGCTAGAGCACCGGCATGGCGCACTTATCGGCGAACGTTGCCGAACTCGATCATTCGAGTTATGAACGAGACAAGGCGCGGTTAAACCGACTCTGTAGTCAGCACGAGTGCCTACGGAACGGGACCTTATTTAAAGAATTATTGGCTGATTACGAACGTAACACCTCTGGCTAGAGGCGGGAAAATGATGCATTGTGAAAAAAAAGTCGCGCTAATCAAAACTGGCACCGCGTAGATTAAGGGTTGGTCACAATTTTTTTTTCCGTTAATCAAAACCGCGGTATTCAAATCCGTGCTAATCAAGGGATTGCTGTACACTAATACGTAACACCTCTGGCTAGAGGCGGGAAAATGATGCATTGTGAAAAAAAAGTCACGCTAATCAAAACTGGCACCGCGTAGATTAAGGGTTGGTTGCAATTTTTTTCCGCGTTAATCAAAACCGCGGTATTCAAATCCGTGCTAATCAAGGGATTGCTGTACACTAATCAGTAATCACTAATATCATCTTACAAGTAGCCTACTGGCGCTACTGCACTAATACCATCCTAAATGTACAAGTAGGATAAACGCGGTATATCCGACACATTAAGGACGCATCGAGAAATGAAAAACTATAAAAAAAACTGTATGCATTACGTAAGTTCTGTTGCCTTCACATGACTCTCAAAACAATGCTCCATTCACAACTAGCACCTGACTCTTCTCTGGGCTAAAGAGAACATTAAAATCCTTGCCATACTCAGTTATACAGTCAAGCATACTCTGAAGTTCAACACCATTTTCACTCATTATTACTGCATCATCCGCATACAATAGCATTTTTAGTCTTTCATCTCCAACACACACTACCACATCCATTCTTCTCAGTCTAGCAGCCATCTCTTCAGTGTATAGGCTGAAGAGAAGTGGAGACAGGATACATCCTTGTCGAACACCCCTCACGCACTTCACCCAGTCAGTCTCTACATCTCCAAGCCTATATTTAGCATGCACGAGTGTGCACTCTTCAAGCCTGGAATTATCCTTGTTGCACATCTTTGTCACGTATCAGTCCTAAATTTAATAGTTCGACCAAATCTTGATTTTCTTGTTTCAGTCTTGGCGTTCGATGGCGTTTCATCGAGCTCATCCTTAATAGGAATAGTTTCTGGAGAAGATGAATGGTTGTCGCTGGCTGGTACTGGTGGGATAACTGGTACTTTCATCTTGCGTAGCCTTAAGCTCTCTGATAAATTCGGGTTGTGTACAGGCTTCAGGGGGTCTATTGAGACGTTTTGTTCGGCACCAGCTTCAGTTTTAATAGTGAAAAATTTATCGTGGCGACTCACGATTTCGCATGGACCAGCGTACGGCGCCTCTAGTGGGGGCGAACTCTGTCAATCGTAAGCCAGACGTGCGTGCAGGGCCGCAAATCGTCGGGAATATGAGATTTTGTGACTCCATGAAGTCTTCCTGCAGACAATTTTCAAAATTAATTTTAGACATTTTGAAAGTAATTTTCTTCCTGTGTCACAATTGAAGTTTTGTTCAGCTTCATTTGCTATTAAGGGTCGAGGTAGAAGACAGGAGGTACAGGTCACGGCTACGGACGGGGAAAATCCTGACTCATTTGGGATGTTGTGAAGACTGAGCAATATAACCGGGAGGGCTTTTAACCAGTTTTCTTTACGAGCAATTATTGCAATTTTTATTGTTCTGCGCTGTCTCTCAATTAGTCCATAAGTCTGGGAATGATACGCAGTTGTTCGCAGGCGATGAAAACCCACCAAGGTGGACAATTATCTAAATAATTCACTCTCGAATTGCGATCCGCGGTCAGTAATGACGTGCAGAGGCACTCCGAATCTGAAGATCCATGCTTCTAGGACACGGCGACCGTTGAAGAATTGATGTTGGTCATGGGAATAGCTTCAATCCAACGAGTCGCACGATCTATGCAAGTTAGAAGATACTTATAAGGAGTGGGTGTAAAATCATCGTGCGTGGCGGGTTGAAGTGGTCCCACGATGTCAAGGTGGACCGTTTGAAATCTCTGTGATGCCAAACTAAAATGTTCGATGCTCGTCTTCGTAGGTCTAATAATCTTGCTTTGTTGGCAATTCTTACATTCATGTGTCCATGTTCTAATGTTTCTGTCCATATCTGGCCATATTAACGAGACTTCATAAGCTTGAGAGATGACTTGACGTCCGGGTGCGACATGCCGTGCAAACTCTCAAAAATGCCTCGTCTTGATGCTGCTGGGACAAACGGTGGGGGGTATGGCGTCGAGGTTTCCCACAATATGTTGCAGGATGTTAACTTGTACGGTTTCAGTCTGTCGATGTAGGATTTAAAATCTTCGCCCGTCTTCTGTTGCGTTGCGAGCGCAGGCAACTCGTACAAATCACAAGTTAGTGAATTTGCTGGACGGGATAGGCAATCAGCCACAACATTTTGTTCACCATTGATGTAAACGAGGTCTGCCACGTACTCCGCAATCAGAGAAAGATGGCGTTGTTGTTTATCGGATTTAAGTGGAGAAGTCTTTTTGAAAGCGGAGGAAAAAGATTTATGATCGGTAAACAAGGTAACGTGACGCCCTTCAATCTGAGGTTTAAAATGAATTACAGCCAAATATGCAGCTAATAATTCTCTATCAAATGTTGAATATTTCCTCTGACTTTCGGATACTTTCTTTGAAAATAATTTTATCGGGTACGGTTTGTTATCTGTTATTTGGTGAAGAGCTGCACCAACGGCAAAGTTTGAACTATCGGTACCCAAATGGTAATGATTGACAGGTAAACTTGGATGTTTAATTAAGGGAGGGTAACTGCTAAAACGCTCTTCGCTCGCTCAAAAGCTAATCGTGCTTCTGCCTCTAACGTCAGAGTTTTTGCATTCGGATTTTTCTTTATTAAATCGTTAAGCGGGAGTACAGTCAGGGCAAAATTGTTAATTAGTCTCCGATAGAAACCTACCATGCAGTCCATGCTCAAGGATCGACGGAGTGATTTCGAGTCAGTCGGCTCTGGAAAGGAGATTTCCGATACTTTGCGTTGTGTTGGTTTGATACCGTTTGCCGAAATATTGCAACCAAGGAAGTCGATATCATCTTTAAAATTATTAAAATTTAAAATACGATATCATCTTGCATTTATGAAGCGCAACTTTTAATTGATTTTGGTTAAGAATATTTAGCACGTTCTTCAAATCTGTTAAGTGACTCACGATTAGTAGAAAACACGAGGATGTCGTCTAGGTAAACGAACACGCACTTTAGATTTAGAAACAAATTGTCCATGAATATTTGAAATGTTGCTCCGGCATTCCGTAAGCCGAAAGGCATGTAAAGATATTCGTAAAGGCCGAAAGGGGTGGCGACTGCTGTTTTCTCAATATCGCATTTCTGAACGGGAATTTGGTGGTACGCTTTAACGAGATCTACTTTCGAAAACATTGTCATTCCGTCGAGTTAGTTTGAAACACGATGGATATGAGGAAATGGATAACGGTCGGGTTTAGTAATAATAATAATATTAGCGGTTTCAGCGTTTAGTAGGCCGTAGGCCTGTCGCCGATTCTCAACATCGCAGAACATTCACAGCATTTTGCGGTCTCGAACTCGCAACGTACTGCTACAATTTTGCTGTGCTTAACCGTCCGGCCTCCTTGCCGATTCTGACCAGAAACTGGCGCACAGAGCTGGGATTGAACCCGCGCCTCTCTTGGTATACTGAACTTTAACCACTGGGCCACCCTGCCTAATGGCACTAAGTCCACGATAATCTCCACAAGCACGGTATGAATTCGGTTGGCATTTTGGAACTAAATGAAGTGGAGATGACCAAGGCGATTTAGAAGGTCTTATAATTCCGGATCGCAATAAGCTAGAAAATTCGGCTTTGGCAGCGTTATATTTCTCCGCAGAAATCTGTCGGGTTTTGGCATAAATGGGACTAGCATTTCCTGTATCGATACAATGGTTCACTTTTTAGATTCAGTTGGAGACACTGGCTCAGATTTTGAAAAAGCGAGTTCGGGGAATTTATCGAAAATTTTCGTTAGATCCGGAGGCAAAGTTTTACTGTCATTAACTATTACTTGTACTGAATAATATGAAATTGACTTTGCATTTACGGTACTTTTGGTTACGATATCAATAAGTTGCAATTTAGAACAGTCTACTAATAACTTATGGCGAGAGAAAAAATCGATTCCCAATAACGGATTGGAGGTATCGGCAATAACGAATGTCCAAGTGAATTTACGTCGGAGGGACGGAATTTGTATGCCAACTACCGCTTCTCCATAGGTGCAAATGGACTCACCAGAGGCAGATGATAATTGAACCGCGGTCGGTTGAAGTGATAACCCCGTGTAATAGCGTTTTGGCAAAATTAAAATTGCAGCCCCGTGTCCACAATCATGCGGAGATCTGTCGCGCCGACACGAGCAGCAACTTTGAGAAGTGGCGGGCCGGTTGTCACGGAAACGACCCGCTTGGCTGGTTTGTCGCCTTTCCGCTGGAAGACTCTGAAGGTGCGGGTGACGGTGCTCTCGAGTTTGGCTGAATCTTGCATCCACTTTTATCTATCTACACCACGGCTTGCAAGTCCTCGACTTTTCAGCGAAGTACAGGTGACCGCGACAGACCTTTCGGCGTTGATCGGATGCGAAGTGTTTTAATCCGATAGGAATCCTTGAAGAATGGGAATTTGAGGACTGCTTGGAGAATCTAGGTCCTAGGAGATGGGGACCGTTGAGTTGATCGTGAGATCGTCCGCTTACTTGCATAACTTGATTTTGTAGGAGTGGCGAAAGTTCGTCAGCCAAGGTTCCCAATTGTTGCAAGGTGAGATCGCGCTGGGCGGCCAGCACGGGAGAGATTGCTGGGGTAAGAGCCTGAATAAATTGATGTCTTACTAGGTCCTCGCTAACACCCACTCTGGAAGCAACAGAAGTCAGTTCTTGCAGATAGTATGATGACAGCCGGACATTGTGGTTTTGCTAATTAGTTTACTGATCAATGCAGGTTTGGTTTTCTCATGAATAGCGATAACAGCCTCCTTCAATTCTGTGAACCTCTTAGCCTGGCGTAGCTGAAGTGGTAGTTTCATAATCAAATCGGTGGTACGCAGCTGTGCTCGGTATGACGGCCAGGTTGCCAGGTTTTTTTCTTGGCGAGAATATCAGATTGCCTAGCTCAAAATACCAGAAATATACCAGAAATTCTATTGTTCAAAAACAGACGAATACACCCAAATTTAATGAAACTATTAGTCAGAAACGTTGGTTAGAAAAAGAAAAACAAATTATTTTATGTACTGTGCATTTATCTGGCTTGACGATAATTAGCAAAATTGACCACGTTATATTTTTTCCCTCTGTTGGAACATTTTGACACTTTTATTTTCCTGTGTTTGATTACATTGACACTTTTTTCCTTTTTTATCACAGTGTGGCAGTTCTTCCCCTTCACTCAACATGAGCAAGCCACGGAAACTGTGGTCATCTTCCTTTTGCTTATTTTCGTGCATGCTTGTATTGCATTTACCTAACATTTCGGGTGTGATGACTTGTTGCGGCTGAGCAGATAGCTTTTGGTCCGAATAATGGGCTCTAGTACCTAAGTTGAAATTTTATTTCGTTATTTGTTTTTCACATAGGTGACTTGTGAAAACTCTAGCTACACGAATGCATTGGAGACAGGTAAAAGTAGACAAGTGATACTTGTCTACTACTACTACCTACTTGTCAGAGTAGACAAGTAGGCAGCCTGTTCCATGAATAGGTGATAATTTTCAAGATCAGTGAAATATTGAATGGCACCCCAGAATTCAAGTGGTACTCCAATAAGTGGCACTCTGGAATTCAAAACCATTAAACAAAAATGGTGGAGCTTGCGTCGTTGAGATCGATTCGACAACCTCACGCGTCCTAGGCCATATCATCACTAATCAGTAATCAATTAAGGATCATCACTCTCGTTCTTCTATTGCACTAAGCACTTTTGTTATATGTTAATAATTAGATTGGGGTTATTTCATCAAGCGGTAAACTTGCGGTTCCAAAAATGACGGAAAACCTCTAGTCGCGCCGCTCTGAAGGTAATTTATGCTATATAAGCCACGCCTACGCTGGAAGAAGTACAAACTTCAGAGGTGAAACTTAATGAAGTAAATTTGCAGCAAGTCAGAAAATACCAGATTTAGGCAAATATACCAGATCTAAAAAATATTCATACCAGACACCTTCTGAAAATACCAGATTTGTGAAATCTGGTATGGAAATATACCATCTGGTCACGCTGCAATAGACTGCTTCAAAACAACTCGAGGTGCTCTGCCTGCAATGAACCAGCTAGTTGCCTCTGAACACGTCAAGCATCATAAATTTTAGTAGCTTCGCCTAGTAGACGCAACTAATAGCCCCGTGTATAAAGCACCTTAATGACCTTATTGCGCTCAGTAGCCGGCCGTCATACCGAGCAAAGCTGCGTCGCTCTCTCTTTCGCCCACTGTAGCGCGCACTGCTTTCTTGCTTTCGCATGACTCAACCGTGCACGCCCTTACTGACGCGGGCGCAGTGAACCGAAAACACTCGTGCTCGCAACCTGCAAAACTGTAGTAGACGCAACTAATAGTCCCGTGTATAAGCACCTATATATGCCGGATAGTCAGCAAGCGACCGACACTTGCCAGATTTACTAGCCGTCTCACCTATTTCCGTGTACAAGCAGCTTAAGGAGTCATGACAATATGGAGATAGTGTATATTGGTAACTTCGCTAAATTATAATAGGCGAGCAATGTTCCTAGAAAATGAGTTGCGGGGATAACTTTTCTGTGTCACACATTGTGTGCTATGCTGCTCTGGCAAGACATAGATGCATCTAACCTAATTAATCGATTCGCCTCTGGCGGGACATGGGAAGCCGTCAAAATTTCCGGCATAACAGAAAGTCCTGTTTTATGTGTTGCTAGCCTGCAATTATTGCAATTGATAAGTTGATAGCGGCAATGCTTTCTGTCGCAATAGGATTCGCCCTAGAGCCTGCGTCAAGTGAAGTCTCAACTCTGAGAATCGTTTTTGGTCGAGCCGATAGAGAGGAGTGTCCTCTGCTGTGATTGTGAACGTTTGAGTCGAACTTTGAATTTCAAATTTTCAAGTCCTCAAAATTTTCATTTATCAAGTAATACGGATCAGAACTTTCAATTTGTTATTACTATCGTGAAAAGGAGAGGGGCACCTGCCCAATGCCAGCCTTGCCTGGCACAATGGGTAAGAATAGAAAGAGGAGACAAAGTGAGTCACCTCAACCTCATCAATCTGGTAAAAGAATCCCATCCGACCTACTTGACCAAAGCCAGCTCTCACTTAATTCTGCAACAGTGAGTCCCAATGACCATCCATCTCTTCCAGAACTGTCTTTGCCTGGTTTGCCAAGCCAAAGCTTCTTAACAATTCAACCTACTGAACCTAGTCTGCCTCTTCCAAGCTCCAATAGCCAACCTACTTGCTCAACTGCTACTGAAACTTCAGAGCTTGTACCTATTTCAAATCATTCTGCAACAAACACTAATAATTGTCAATCCAACTTTGAGGGATTTGTGAGCTCATGCCCCAATCAGCCCTATGATGATGATTCGGACTCAGACTCAGTCATTACTGCAGGTCAAAGAAATAATGCTGACACTGATGTATACCCTATGTCAATAGATAATCCTATAATTCTTGTTGAACCACTTCCACAGCAGGACAGTGGAGATACTCAGCTTGATGTGACAAAATTTCTTTCAAATGACCTGGCTCTTAGTAAAGCCTTGGCCAACTCTCTATTTGGGAAGACCGGCATTGCAAGCATGTCAAAGAATACTGCTCGAAATTTACTAGTTATTGCCATGAAATCTTCTGATAATATCTCATCCCTTTTAGAAATAGAGAGCCTGGGGCCGTGGAATGTCAAATGTAGACTTCCGGCAAACCAAACAACTTCTGTAGGAGTTATTGGTCCCTTTGGCAAAGGAGTCACCAACGAAGAACTTTCACAAGCTCTGGCCTCTGAAGGATTTCAGGGAGCTACTGCTGAAAGAATTTTCAAAGGACGAGAGCCCATCATGACCTCTATGTTCAAGGTTACCTTTCAAAGCAGCACCTTGCCTTCACATGTGAGTATTGGGTACCAACGTTTTGAAGTACACATATTTGTTGGCAAACCCTGGCAATGTTTTAGATGCCAGAGATTTGGCCACAGTGCTCCAACATGTAATAGCCCTCCCCGCTGTGTAGCATGTGGAGGTGGCCATGCAGTCAAGGATTGTACACATACAGGAGTACTAAGGTGCTGCAACTGCAGTGGTGCTCACACGGCCAACTATGGTGGTTGCCCAAAAATGAAGCAGGCCAGCGCTGTGGAAAGAACCAGAACGGTATTTAAACTCTCATACAGAGATGCAGTGAAGCGTGTTCAATCTGAGCAGATGAATAACAAAAAACCAACTCCACCATACTCCAATAATACAAACAATATGCTGAACACAGGATTCCCACAACTAACCTCTCCTTCCACCAGAAGTGGAAACTGGAATGTGCAAAATAACTTTAATGCCCACCTTCCAGTGCAGACTCAAACTATCAAGCATTCTGTTGGTACTCAAACTGCCATACCTGCCCAGCAACCTGCAGAGCCAAATGTTTCATTATCCCAGCTAATTGACCTCTTGTCACGAGTCCTGTCTCTTTGTCACTACCCAGACATAATCACTGCAAAAGAAACCATCTCAAAACTTGCTGCAGAAACATTCAGTAATATTCAGCCACCAGAGACCATCTCTCACAACATGGCCTCTTCCTATGCAACTGCAACAGCAGTGCCAGTCGTGTGTGATACTAATCCTTCACCTTTGAGGTCTGCAGGTGCTCCTCACTCTACCCAAGCTGCAGAGACAGAGCCGCGAGATTTCATACCTACTGAAATTATATATTTGAGCCGCGATATTTCAGACAAAAACAGGACTTTTCCAGACTAGACGTGGCATGCATTGTCTCTCTTTGGATCTCAATATTTTCCCACTAGATGGCCAAGACCTAATGTTTTTGCAGCATTTCGACACGCAAATGTATGACGTCACCATTTCAACCATCAATGAACGCATGGAACTAAAACAAAGCTTAATATAAAGGAAAAGCTGGAGAGGTGACGGAATTACCTACGATGTCGGAATATACCGCGTTTACCCTAGACTTCCAACCAAAATGAGAAGTGACTTTTCTTAACAGTTCCATGGACCATAGTCCATACTCCATAGGCCTATGGCTATGGGTTAATATTTTGCAGCAGGTCTGCAGGTGCACCATACACCATGCTGTCCATGCAGAGCTCCCATAAATTTCATTGCTCATGGCAGGCTGGCAGCCTGGACAAAATATTTGGGAGCATTAAATTAAATGGCAGTTACAGTCAGCTTACAGTGGAGTTTCCTGGCATTGGCAAATTGGCTGCTAAAAGCATATATATTTGCAAGGTGAGTTACAAGTTTGAGACTTGGTTAACAGTGAAATTTTGTTAAACTACGACCTACGTAGTACGCAAAGCATCTCACGATCATCGCGGATCATGGATCAGGATTGAGGCCTGAGGGAAGTAATAGACGCTCTTCTGGTCTTGTATAAATCTAAGGTCTCGTAAACTGGGAAACCCTGTATAAATAACATTGTTACAAGTTACATCAATAAGAAAACGATTATAAACCAAATTAACTATTAAACAAAGTAATTAGTAGCTAGTACAGGATGACTGTTGCAACACTTAAAGTACTTAGGTACTCTCTCTTCTTCTTTCGATGTTTTTTGGAGCTCTGGAGTCTGGAAGCTCATCCATGTTGCCCCATGGCAGAGGGGTAGTAGGGTGAGGCAGAAATGCAGAATGGCTGATGAGAATCCCAGTGTTTGCCAAGGTCCAGCCCCCCCAGCAAAATACACAAGTACTTAGGTACTCGATAAGGACGGTTTGAAGTGTTGAAGGCTACGTTCCGAAAGGCAGGAATCATGATGGTCCATTACATACAGGACAGTGGTGGTCTTCGGCAGGCGCCCCCTCTAATAAGAGGTTCTAGGCTTCTAGCGCAATGTATCAAAATGCTAAAACCTGGATTGAAGTTTGCTATTGTCGCATTCAGCTGTGGTTACGTTCAGATATAAACAAATCTTAATATTACAATTGAATCTAATTCTAATTTTTTTGTTATATTAATACAAAATCTTAAATCTAAAACTGAACCGCTACACAGCTTCCCTGCCTAGTGACGGAGCCAACAAGGTTAATAATAGTGATAATTATTATCATATAACATAACATATTGATCTCGGCGCTGAAGTGTAGGCCTGATGTGCCCTGTCGCCGATTCTTTTCATTTTCGTGCCTTTTTCACAGAAGATCTACTATCGTTTCATTTGACCGGATCTTTTCATGACTGACGATAGTTTCAATTAGCTACTAGACTTCCACCGGGTTCGATATGGTGCTGGGCATTTCAAATCTGAACATATATTTTTCCATAGATTTATCTATCTAGTCTGTTCTTGAACGCGTTCGTACTTGGAGCGCCAACGATGTCATTTGGTAGGCTGTTCCACATGTCGGTGATTCGAAGCTAGAAGAAAATTTGTTGCGTGGAGAAGTTGCAGCGCAGTTTTTTTAGTTAATAGCCGTGGCCCCTGTTGTTGGTTCTTGTTTCAAATTCTAGTAATCTTTCGGGGACCTTGTATAAATCATGAGTATACTTGTATACTTCAATGAGGTCCCCACGCAGATGTCGATAACGGAGGCTTGGAAGCTTCATAATCTTCAATCTTTCTTCATAGGACTTGGATTTGGGGCGTGGTGACTCTGAGAGAAAGAATTTCAGGGTCAGGCCTTTGCAACGGCCATCAGCCACGCATCACATTTTCATTTGTTAGTAAGAAGAAGGAAGGGAGACCAAGCCAGGTGGAAACAACATTAAAGAGAAGAGGCTAGAAGAGGTGTGAAAATTTGTGTTAAGGTTGAGAAGTAATCAAGGGGAAGAGAAGTTCAAGGGGAAATTCATTGGCTTATTATTGCTATTTGTCAATTATTGCACTGTGTATTTGATAATTATATTAGCTATGGGGCCTCGTAGGCCCTGAGTGACTATTTGCGATATTATTATGGTTTGGTTATTTCAATTTTATTATTGCTTTTTTCTTACACCCTCCCAGCCTCCACTCTAGCCAACCTCCTCCTATCCCTCATCCTCCAAGCACTCTCCAAAAAATCGCTTTCCACTCTCAATCATAGCAGCAGTTACCCCCGTTGACAGTCCCACTGACACACACGTGTGCGGGCTCAACGGGGTAGGGAAAAGTTGACTTGCTTTTTCTCCCGTTTATTGACGTAAGCTGAGTGACGTAAGCTGAAAATAAGATTTAATATTAGTTAATAGGTCGAGATAGACGTACATGAAACTTAAACTAAGCAGGGGGTAGACTCACATTGTTTAGACTTTAGATATTGTTTAGTACTGAACGTTATAGGATAGATGAACG
>NW_025940328.1:0-532 GCF_000764305.2 Hyalella azteca
TTGGATGGATCTACTGCAGCTTCCACAGTCCGGGAAGATGGCCGCGATAAATTTAAGCTCGTACAATTCTGTTGTGATGAGGAGATCATGGTACCTTGCTGTTGAATCACAGTTGTAAATTTGCTTCTCTTTTTAGGGGCCAAAGGTATCTTTGGAATCTCTTTAATAAACTGGCCCTCTTCATCTGGTGTGTTCGCTTTGGCCCCCGAGCTTATTGATGTGATAACGCCTTGTTTAATCTCACTCAGAGCTGCCTCTTTCCCCACAGCTGGTCTTCATCAGGTCTAACATGACTAGCCCATACATTTAATCATTTCGTTCATCTCGTTATCCTGTCCTACATAGCTTCCCTTAACATACATATTTCTTATACCCATGGACAATTACCAACAGCTATTCTAAACAATAGCTATTTTTAACTAGGCACATGCCTTGAAAATGCTAGCGAAATTATAAAGACCAATTTAAAAAGTGTTGTGTAAAATTGTCTAGTGATCATATGCTGAATTGGAGAATATGAACCGTTAAACAT
>NW_025940329.1:0-1759 GCF_000764305.2 Hyalella azteca
ACTATCGCCAGTCATGAAAAGATCCGGTCAAATGACACGAGTTTAGATCTATGAACAAGGCACGAAAAGGAAAAGAATCGGCGACAGGCCACATCAGGCCTACACTTCAGAGCCGACATCACTATGTTATGTTATGTTATGTTATAATCATCATCTCTGAAGCCCAGGCAATACTCTTATTAAAATGAGTACCATTAATAACGTATTGCGGATGCTCATAACCTATTGACGACACTTATTTACAATGAATGGCATTCATTACGTATATATTATGCCCTTTAGCTAATAATTACTGTAAGAACCTTAGGTGACACGCGTTACTCATGAGTGATGCTCATTCCCGTGCTCGGTGCTCATATGATCAATGAAACTGTCAATTATTGAAGGAATGATAATTATTGTAGGAATAATACTGATGATTCTTTGAAAGGAAGGTAGTTACCCTGAGACACACATAACTTGCAAATTGCACTTCTTGGTTGTAGGTATTCTGTTTAAGGCCCTCACTAATTGCTATTGTTACATAAATGGTTATGTAATCTCTTTCTACTGATATGATTGACATCAATTCCCATCTATTCGACACTTACTCATGACCAGCAGCAGCAGACTCATGATATCGATCGGAATCATGCTGTTAAACTCACTATCAAATAATCTATTTGTGAGTTACGTTAATCACTCGGGTAGGTGGTTCCTAACACTACTCTACTCGGAGGAGCGGGCGGTGAAATGAACGGTTGTCGATCTTGAGTGTATCTTGCAAAAGCCAGCTGTAATAGGCTGTATTTATATCGTACTTCTTCTGTCTGTTGATTCTCACGAATTCATTGTTGACATGAAAATTGCACAGTGTACACCACTTCCATATCAAGTACATCATGTTACGTTATGCTCATGTCTTACCATGATGAAATTTCGCCCAACAGCTGTGCTCGACTCTCGCAGTCATAGAATAGAATAGAATAGAATAGAAGTGTCGGCGTTGAAGACATAGGCCCATGGCCTGTTGCCGATTCTTGAACTTTTCGTGACTTGATTCACAAGGGATCCGGCCTTTGGAACCCGATCTTTCCATAACTGACGATTGATTGAGATAGCTGCTGGACTTATTGCCTGCTCCGTAATTTCATGTTTGATAAGTCTGAAAAATTATGATATATTTCTCACGAGCCTAATGAGACACGAAAAGGTGAGCTACTTTTTAGTTGCAACTAATCGGCTTTGTATTACTAAAATATTAATAATATTAAAATGATATATATTTATTCTGGTGATGATAACGGAATGGCAATAGAATATATCGTTTAACTTTACTTGATTTAATTATTTAAATTACTGTCGCCGTCCGTGTATTTCCCCTATCTACATGCAGTGGAATAGAATAAAATATTCGACACGTGTTGTATCCCAACTTCTCTACTTAACCTATTCATTCACAATTTGTGATGTAAGCGCATGCTAAAATACGGTAAAAATCGAAAATAGTTCAACAAAAATGCTGAATCGGATTTAGCTCATAGTGCTGAAGCGTAAGATGACTTTTTCATCAAAGTAAAATTTACATAAAAATTAATGTTTTCCAAGGTGAAGACTTTCTCTAAATAAACTCATTTTTAAATAGGTAATTCTCTGTAAAACTTTCAGTCGGTTCTTCACGTGAGTTACAAGTCCATATGGAGAACAGATCATGCTCATTCAATCACTTATTTAATAAAGCAAACTGCATTTAATTTGTACACGCTTGGTCAGAATTATG
>NW_025940330.1:0-594 GCF_000764305.2 Hyalella azteca
GTGCATAATCACGCTGGTGCTCATCCATCAGCTGAGTTAGTTCACTATCATATCACAAACTGACGTGCATAATCACGCTGGTGCTCATCCATCAGTTGAGTTAGTTCACTATCATATCACAAACTGACGTGCATAATCATGCTGGTGCTCATCAACAGCTGAGTTAGTTCATGGAAATAATAACAAATGACATTGAATGATCCATTCAGCCGTGAGCCTCATTAAAGCACGTTAAAACAAACAGCATTAGTATTTAAGAGTATTTTATCTCTCACAATTTGTGACCATCGCTTAATTATGTACAATGTACTGAGCCATAAATGTTCAAAATTGTGTCCTGTGATTCAATAGTCAATCCTTCGGAATTGTGGAATAGCAGCACAAATCAAACGATTCGAAATGCAGGTTCATTGAGTATCCAACAAATGATATTAAAACATTCAATGCAACACGTATTAGTTGATAATAGGTGGAAAAGCATTAAAAACAAAAATAAATCAATTAGAGGCAACGTAGGTGCATGGTCAGGATACAAATATTTGAAACTGCATTTGTTCGACTCTTTAAATCGTTCTATGAGGGCACATACTAATT
>NW_025940331.1:0-253 GCF_000764305.2 Hyalella azteca
TTTATATTATTAGGTTTAATTTTTGATTTTCAAAGATAGGATTATTTTGACATTCTCCCCAATCTTTAGGCACATGAAAACACCTTTATTGATTAATGTCGTATAGTTATTCATTTTAACCTCAATTTGGATAAGTCCCAATTCTGTGGAGAGTGATATGGCATCCTGAGAATTAGGGTAAGGTAAAACGTTTGAAAGTTTTCCCTAATAAACGACTTTGGTTTATTGATTGTTTTTTCTTTAGTAAATGCTT
>NW_025940332.1:0-14220 GCF_000764305.2 Hyalella azteca
GCTGCTTGATTGCTACGGTAGCAAAATTATCCTTTTCAGGCGTTGATTGCTGTGTTCAATGAGGACTCACTTTCTCACGGGAGATTCACTGTGTGCGATCTCTTTTATTCACTGTGTGAGATCTTATAATAATTCAATAAAAGCATTTGTTATTTCATCAAATTAGCAAAATTTACTTAAGGAATCTACAAGCTTTACCCGGCCAGGCATACGGCCTCGTGATCGGTCTCGAGTAATCTGAGAGGCGCGAGACATATAAAGAGTCTCGCGCATAAATTTCCTGAGGCGAGACGTCCATCTCTCCCCTCTCCCCTCTCGTGTCTCGCTTTAAGACCCTCGTTCAGACCCTCGTCCAGACCCTCTCTATAATAAAGGGAGGGCCGTCACCGAATGAACATGCGTTCCGACTCACGCCCGGGACTTTATTTGCGAAATACACTGGCATATTTTATGGCTAATAAAATAGTCGAGATGTGAATAATACGTCATTAAAATTTTCATATAGGTAACTTTTTAAATATGTAACACAAAACGCTATTCAGAAATTAACTTCCTAAATTAACTTCCGCTTCGGCCAAATCGTCTTCAATTGAGTCTAAAAATACAAATGCACCTTAAAAAATTTGCCGCCTCATTGGGACAAGCAATTGAAATGTTGTGTACAAGCAGCTGGAATGATGTGCACAAGCAGCTGGAATGATGTGCACAAGCAGCTGGAGTGATGTGTACAAGCAGCTGGAGTGATGTGCACAAGCAGCTGGAATGATGAGCACAAGCAGCTGGAGTGATGTGCACAAGCAGCTGGAATGATGTGTACAAGCAGCTGGAGTGATGTGCACAAGCAGCTGGAATGATGAGCACAAGCAGCTGGAGTGATGTGCACAAGCAGCTGGAATGATGTGTACAAGCAGCTGGAGTGATGTGCACAAGCAGCTGGAATGATGAGCACAAGCAGCTGGAGTGATGTGCACAAGCAGCTGGAATGATGTGCACAAGCAGCTGGAATGATGTGCANTGGGGCGGTGAGAGGGCAGGCTGAGTGGGCGAGGTGGGGCGGTGAGAGGGCAGGCTGAGTGGGCGAGGTGGGGCGGTGAGAGGGCAGGCTGAGTGGGCGAGGTGGGGCGGTGAGAGGGCAGGCTGAGTGGGCGAGGTGGGGCGGTGAGAGGGCAGGCTGAGTGGGCGAGGTGGGGCGGTGAGAGGGCAGGCTGAGTGGGCGAGGTGGGGCGGTGAGAGGGCAGGCTGAGTGGGCGAGGTGGGGCGGTGAGAGGGCAGGCTGAGTGGGCGAGGTGGGGCGGTGAGAGGGCAGGCTGAGTGGGCGAGGTGGGGCGGTGAGAGGGCAGGCTGAGTGGGCGAGGTGGGGCGGTGAGAGGGCAGGCTGAGTGGGCGAGGTGGGGCGGTGAGAGGGCAGGCTGAGTGGGCGAGGTGGGGCGGTGAGAGGGCAGGCTGAGTGGGCGAGGTGGGGCGGTGAGAGGGCAGGCTGAGTGGGCGAGGTGGGGCGGTGAGAGGGCAGGCTGAGTGGGCGAGGTGGGGCGGTGAGAGGGCAGGCTGAGTGGGCGAGGTGGGGCGGTGAGAGGGCAGGCTGAGTGGGCGAGGTGGGGCGGTGAGAGGGCAGGCTGAGTGGGCGAGGTGGGGCGGTGAGAGGGCAGGCTGAGTGGGCGAGGTGGGGCGGTGAGAGGGCAGGCTGAGTGGGCGAGGTGGGGCGGTGAGAGGGCAGGCTGAGTGGGCGAGGTGGGGCGGTGAGAGGGCAGGCTGAGTGGGCGAGGTGGGGCGGTGAGAGGGCAGGCTGAGTGGGCGAGGTGGGGCGGTGAGAGGGCAGGCTGAGTGGGCGAGGTGGGGCGGTGAGAGGGCAGGCTGAGTGGGCGAGGTGGGGCGGTGAGAGGGCAGGCTGAGTGGGCGAGGTGGGGCGGTGAGAGGGCAGGCTGAGTGGGCGAGGTGGGGCGGTGAGAGGGCAGGCTGAGTGGGCGAGGTGGGGCGGTGAGAGGGCAGGCTGAGTGGGCGAGGTGGGGCGGTGAGAGGGCAGGCTGAGTGGGCGAGGTGGGGCGGTGAGAGGGCAGGCTGAGTGGGCGAGGTGGGGCGGTGAGAGGGCAGGCTGAGTGGGCGAGGTGGGGCGGTGAGAGGGCAGGCTGAGTGGGCGAGGTGGGGCGGTGAGAGGGCAGGCTGAGTGGGCGAGGTGGGGCGGTGAGAGGGCAGGCTGAGTGGGCGAGGTGGGGCGGTGAGAGGGCAGGCTGAGTGGGCGAGGTGGGGCGGTGAGAGGGCAGGCTGAGTGGGCGAGGTGGGGCGGTGAGAGGGCAGGCTGAGTGGGCGAGGTGGGGCGGTGAGAGGGCAGGCTGAGTGGGCGAGGTGGGGCGGTGAGAGGGCAGGCTGAGTGGGCGAGGTGGGGCGGTGAGAGGGCAGGCTGAGTGGGCGAGGTGGGGCGGTGAGAGGGCAGGCTGAGTGGGCGAGGTGGGGCGGTGAGAGGGCAGGCTGAGTGGGCGAGGTGGGGCGGTGAGAGGGCAGGCTGAGTGGGCGAGGTGGGGCGGTGAGAGGGCAGGCTGAGTGGGCGAGGTGGGGCGGTGAGAGGGCAGGCTGAGTGGGCGAGGTGGGGCGGTGAGAGGGCAGGCTGAGTGGGCGAGGTGGGGCGGTGAGAGGGCAGGCTGAGTGGGCGAGGTGGGGCGGTGAGAGGGCAGGCTGAGTGGGCGAGGTGGGGCGGTGAGAGGGCAGGCTGAGTGGGCGAGGTGGGGCGGTGAGAGGGCAGGCTGAGTGGGCGAGGTGGGGCGGTGAGAGGGCAGGCTGAGTGGGCGAGGTGGGGCGGTGAGAGGGCAGGCTGAGTGGGCGAGGTGGGGCGGTGAGAGGGCAGGCTGAGTGGGCGAGGTGGGGCGGTGAGAGGGCAGGCTGAGTGGGCGAGGTGGGGCGGTGAGAGGGCAGGCTGAGTGGGCGAGGTGGGGCGGTGAGAGGGCAGGCTGAGTGGGCGAGGTGGGGCGGTGAGAGGGCAGGCTGAGTGGGCGAGGTGGGGCGGTGAGAGGGCAGGCTGAGTGGGCGAGGTGGGGCGGTGAGAGGGCAGGCTGAGTGGGCGAGGTGGGGCGGTGAGAGGACAGGCTGAGTGGGCGAGGAGCGTCGCTGCGTGGGCGTTGCTTGGAACGCCGCGCGTGCTAAGCGAACTGCAACTTGCAAACAAACAGCAATAAAAAATAGAAGCAGTTTACAATACTGCCGGACGCTGGGTCTCACGCGTCCGTAAGCAAAAAAATTGCCCTCTAATGAAAATTCGACCCCGGGTTGACAAAAATTGCATTAGTTTTTATTTCTTGAATGCGTATAGTGAATCGAGATCATTAAAACTCACTGGGTGTATTTAGAGATTGATACGAAGCCTTTCGCCATCTAGGACTTCAGTTTTGAACATGATAATCTCAAAGTTTTGAACATGATATTTTCAAAGTTTTGCTAAATCCAAAGAGATTCAAACTTTATTTCCGTGAATTTGTCCTATATGCTCAAAAGGAAGTTTGTGATGCAGATCGCTGAAGTTATCTCATAATCGCTGAAGCTGATACTTGGCTTTGGCTTCATGGGCTCCAGACGCTCAACTTTCTCCTTCGTTTGTTGAAACCCGAGAATTTTAGACAAAGTTGGCTAGGCAACGAAATCTTCTGAACATTGAAGCACAAAATATAATGACGATTGAAAACCAAACTTGATACTTCGATGGTCAGAAACTTTTTTGTGCAGCGTTGGCGTTTTCTGGAAAAAGAGGTGTTGGTGTTGACGTTGGTGGCGACTGGGAAGGGGAGAGGTCATACACACGTAGAGGGGGTGAAGGGAGGGGATTGAGGAGGGGGCGGGGAATTTACTACACGAGGATGCTGAGGAGCGGCGGCTTTTATCGCGATTGCAGCGCTGCTTCTACCTCTCCATTTTCCCTCTTCCTTCCCCTCTCCTAGTTCTCCTTTCTATACTCCAAGTTCCCTTTTTCCTGGCAATTAGTTTTAAAGCCATGAATTAACGAAGGTATTCGCAAACCTATCGATAAACAGTTTTAAATAGATAAGAAGTGAAGGCGTTGTTAATCGTAATCGTTCATTGGCAACAATTAATATCGTTGTATCAGGCGATTTTGGACGTAAAAAATGTATCAGATTGTCTAAAACTTCTTTTACGGAGCACAGACTAAATTAAAACCACGCAACCCACATTAATTATACATATAACAATTTTAACTCATTTGTGGTACCGCAATCCTCGTCGTACGTTAATGACTCACTTGAGTACCGGATGCCTTAGTACCAGACTCGGTACCGGGTGCCGTAGTACCGGACTCGGTACCGGGTGCCGTAGTACCGGACTCGTTACCGGGTGCCGTAGTACCGGACTCGGTACCGGGTGCCGTAGTACCGGACTCGGTACCGGGTGCCGTAGTATCGGTTGCCCCCACGTATCGGTTGCAGTAGTACCGGACTCGGTACCGGATGCCTTAGTACCGGAATCGGTACCGAGTGCCGTAGTACCGGATCATTTGAGGTTAGATTGGGAATATGCGTTCACTATCAAGTTTTATACCGCTGAATTGGAATTTCTGAGCATAATTGATCAAATCGTTTCTCAAGTTCCGGCATTTATTTAGCAAAGTCTCTTTTTCTACTTTCAGTTTCCTCAACTGCATCCACTACAGTTCCGGTTTTCTACTTCTCTGGACCCGAAGCTTATTCTTTGGAGTTTCAATAAAATTGTTAGCAGTTATGTTTGTATAAATTCCTTACAATTAAATTATCTGACCTAATGGCCCCGATTTCTTAGCAAATAAAAATTTTACTTCTTTCTACTTTCATCAACCCTATAAAATATTATGGCCTGCCGCCGACTGCAGTAGGCTGGTACGCATGCAGGCTGAGGTGCAACCAGCATATATCAAAGGTGAGGACTCGGTACCGGGTGCCGTAGTACTGGACTCGGTACCGGGTGCCGTAGTACCGGACTCGGTACCGAGTGCCGTAGTACCTGACTCGGTACCGGGTGCCGTATGTCTGTAGTACCGGTGTCAGTACCGGATACATGACTGCCAATATCGTGTCCCCCGATACACCAGCAACATCCAACCGTTAACCTAAATTCAGATCTGCGTTGCCAGGGCACCATGCACTTTCTTTGCTCAAGAACTCTCATTTTCCAGTTTTCCAGCAGAACGCTGGGAGCTTCTCGCAGTCTGGGCTGCGACCCAGCGGCCACGCCAAAGGCCCTGCAGAAAGCATGAAGCATCTCGCTGTCTGGGTCCCGACCCAGAGGCCACGGCAAACGTCCCGCAGAAGGCCCCGACTATCGTGTGGCCTGGTAGGGCTCAAGGCCACCAACCTGATCTTGGTGGTCGACAAGGCCGTCCTCTTTATGCCACAAATTCTTAAAAAAGCCACTTCTTAGCCCTCGTAAAATGTAAGTTTCCCTTTTTGAGATCCGGTTCAGTACCGCTGCTTGTTGCCGTGTCGATTTCACTGAACATTTCAGTCTTTTAAATTCACGTGCGGCGCAAAACTGGATGAATGAAGGGCCGGCGATGCTAATTTTCAGTGTCCTTCGAGCTTTGTTTCGTCTATAATTACTGGACTGTATTTTCACGACGCGGCTTCGTGCCCATGATTACAGAACATTTACGATATAATTTTTTAATATGAAATCTAGTTTCAAGGCATTTCCTTCAAATTCTTGGTATTAATTATGTTTTTGTGAAGTCCAGTGACAGGCTCTCAGGTTACCAACTATGCTCTATAATATGACGATCAGATCCATGCTCTCAGTGCAGTCTCCAGCCTTTCATGATTGCTAATTTAAATACTCTTTTAATAATGATTACAGATTAATTTGAACGACACATTTCAAATTATTAGGTTTATACCATTAGTCTGCTTAAATCGCAAGTTCACCACAACTTAAAAAAATAAATAATACTACAAGAAAAAATGAGTTAAGGTTATATCATTACATAGTTAAACTTTAGATGATGGTTGTATTTTCACCTTATAGGTTCAGTTATTAACATATTTTTTAGAAGCACCCCACTTCCAACGCCTGGCTGCTGAATTGTAATCATTTGATCGCTGAATTTATAGGTCATATGTTTCGCCTTTTGCACTGCAGGCCAAAATACGACACATGATGACTGACATGCACCAAAACATTCACTAACCTATTACCTGCAGTGAAGTATATTCTTTTATTAATTAACCTTAACTTTTATTAATTAACCGTTAAAGCTACCACTTCCGAATTACCGTTACTAAGTGGGAACCGGAAGGTTGTCGTGGGATCCACTGTAAATACTGACATGATTCACTTGTGAACGGTGAGCTGCAGTTAAGCTGCCCGCGGGGGTTGCTCCAGCACCTGCTTGCCAGCGTTTCTCCTGGGATCCAGTTTCTCTTGGGAGATTTCATCGCGACGCAGTTCTGGCGGAGGGTCTTCAGGGCTGGGCTGCGTGCGTTCCACTGGGGTCTTCAGGGCTGGGCTGCGTGCGTTCCACTGGGGTCTTCAGGGCTGGGCTGTGTGCGTTCCACTGGGGTCTTCAGGGCTGGGCTGTGTGCGTTCCACTGGGGTCTTCAGGGCTGGGCTGTGTGCGTTCCACCGGGGTCTTCAGAGCTGGGCTGTGTGCGTTCCACTGGGGTCTTCAGGGCTGGGCTGTGTGCGTTCCACTGGGGTCTTCAGGGTTGGGCTGCGTGCGTTCCTCTGAGGTCTTCAGGGCTGGGCTGTGTGCGTTCCACCGGGGTCTTCAGGGCTGGGCTGTGTGCGTTCCACTGGAGTCTTCAGGGCTGGGCTGCGTGAGTTCCACTGCCACAGGTCGCTTCTTGTTCTTTATGTGGTAGCTTACTTGTTGAAACAGAAGATATATTAGATTAACTTTAAGGTACTACTGGTATGGGATATAATACATGTAATATATTTATATGAGTTTTCATGCAAATAAGTAAGTGCGTTGATTACTTAAAATTGAGATATAGATATACACTATAGGTGCAGAAATCAAATATAAAAACAGTTCGAGTCATGTGCACGTCAGGGCATGTGCTGCGTCATGTGCACGTCAGAGCATGTGCTGCGTCATGTGCACGTCACACATGAACATGATGCGTACTGTGCCCACTGCGTGCGAGATCACAATCGAAAAGGTATAATTCTCCACAAACAAACACTAAACTGATTACGCATGCATAGAATAATTAAACTCAATACAAAACCAACGAACAAAGGCAAACACATGCACAAAATATAAAAAGCAAAAACACGACAACTCCCAAACATCAATGAAACACAATACAAAACGAATAACGAATCCTCATGTCATGAAGAATTCTTAACTAACGGATCAACAAGCGTCGTCAACAAGAACATTCCAACATGCATTGCTATCAGTCGTGAGCTATCAACATACGGTGTAAATTCAACTAATGTCACCGTGAATGCGATCACCGACAGCATGACTTCTGGGGGCTTGAAAATACTCCTATATATATATATAACAGCATTAACATGCGTTAAGTAATACATGCACGAGTCAGAATGCATTTAGTTATGCATGCACGTATGTAAATGAATTATATAAAGTATTCACACGTATGAATGCTCGTGGTAGCCAATGTATTCGCAAACGTGACACCCTTCGTTGACGACACGCGCAGGCACTCGTGCGTAAGCTACCGCGCTCAGCCTTGAGGTTCTTGCGCATATTTCCGAACTCTGCGCGATTATGCGACAAACCTGCGACCGTCCCACTGGTTCAGTCTGCTGGATACGTCGTATACTCGCATACTCTGCAGTGACTTCAAAAATGAGTTGTTAGTAATAGTAACGAAATACCTAACCCAAACACCCAACTCAACGTCAATAAACACCGTAACACACACACAACAACACAACGCGCGCACACGAACACAACACAACGCACACACATTCGAAACCACTCACGTACACACACCACAGCGCAGAAATACAATTCAACGTATGTAATAGCATATACGACCATCACACCAACACACTCGAAGACGCACAAACTCGCATTCACTCGCATTTATTCGCACCTTCTGAACGTAAACACGTAGCAAACAAAGGTAAAAAGTTCAAAAACACAGATAACAAATCGCCGCTAAAGATACACAACATAAGCATAAACTAACACTATCACGACAAGAATGTTACGGTGGCATTTGAAATATGATCACCATGAATACGAGTATGAATCGTAATAAATGAATAATTGAAGCTAGCAGCAGTGAGATACTCAATACTAATTACGGTGGTCGTAAAGCCTACGATGAGCGTGATCACCTGTTTAACGACCGCGAATTATTGAGATGGTGTGAACCATGTGCAGCCACAACGATTAGCTTAATAATTCACAATATGATTAATAGTTTTTGGCGTCTGGAAATGATGCACAACAAAAATTCGATTCGCTGTCTGGTTTTACGTGTATTAACCACAGTGTCATTAGCGGCCATCGCGTGACGGACGACAAATCTGCAAATATTTTCCAACAACTACTCAGGATGTTGTTGCGTATTCATGTATTTACATTATAGAACTCAAGGTTGCGGCCACAGTACCAAGAAAGCGGTGCGAACTTTTGTCTCGTCATTGAAAATATCGCGACAAGTCGGGATGTGTGTCATGGATATATTTTCGCTCTCTGCATCATTGCCATATCATGTTATGATCATTGACTTGGCTTGTCATCATGATCGCCTATGTTCTTTTTCATTATTGGCAGGGTTTCTCATCATAGTGATAAATAAAAAATCTGTTGATGTCCGCTGAAGATTAAGTTTATGTCAGATCTATTTTTTGAATAAATAGGAACTTATAATTTGTCTGTAAAGCGTTTGAAGACCATGTCATTGGGTTGACTTGCTCCACCATCACCTAAAACGCTGCCAGTGAAGCCGTTCATAAAAAAACGCTTCAGACGAAACGTTGCACTGGCAAAATTCAATACTTGAAGCAACTGTTGGTGCGCACGACGTATCTGTTGCAGTAGCACGGCAGAAGATAAAACTGATGTAGCTGCTACAACAGCGATTGCGACAGCTACAACCTCACAGTATATGCATCAGTCTCTACAACAGCTACAGCTGAACAACAAAATGTGTTAGCTGCAGCCCACACAGGAGCTACAGCTCTGCAGCAAATGCAACCCCCACAACAAGTGCAGCCACACTGCAAATGCTGCAGCTACAGCCTCCACAAGGGCTACAGTTCTGCAGCAAATGCAACAACTGCAGCTTCCACAACGCTACAGCTCAGCAACTGCAACCGCCGCAGCTCGCCTGCAAATGCAGCAGCTACAGCCCTGCAGTAACTGCAGCTCGCCTGCAAATGCAGCAGCTACAGCCATGCAGTAACTGCAGCTGGCCTGCAAATGCATCAGCTACAGCCCTGCAGTAACTGCAGCTCGCCTGCACATGCATCAGCTACAGCGCTGCAGTAACTGCAGCTCACCTGCAAATGCAGCAGCTACAGCCCTGCAGTAACTGCAGCTCGCCTGCACATGAAGCAGCTGGAGGGACTGGCAGATTTCTCGCTGCTCTCGACGAGTTTTTGTTCCCCGCGCGGCGTTCGCTGCGGCCTCGGCGTCGGCGCGCAAGGCCGTCTGATGCTCGGTCACCGCCGCCGCTACAGCGAGCCTGGCGCAGCTTCACGGCCGCGACTACGATAACGTCCCGTTGCTACGATGATCGTCGTGATGTCTGCGAGGATCGTTACAGTTAATGACATATTCCGTCACATTTTGTCACGTTTACTTGTTTAGATAATAAATTTAGTAATAGTAGATTCTATGCATTTAACCGCGTGCATATGTGTAAGTAATGTAAGAGTATCGTGCCCGGCCGTTCCTAGTTACGACCTCGTATATATGTCGTGTACCGTGCCCAGCCGTACCCTAGTTACGACCTCGTATATATGTCGTGTACCGTGCCCTCGTTGTGACCTCATAAGTATTTTAAGCACGAAACTCCGGCCGCTGGTGGAAGGAGGAAGCGGAGAGCGTGCAAGGCCGCCGCCAACAGCACAGCTTCCTGTGCTATTTGCCCTGCACAGCTGAGCGCTGATCTGCGTACTGCACTAGTACAGTGCCACTCCTCTTATCCTGCTGTAATGTTACTTTGTTATCTTGTCTCTTACTGTTATCTACAGTGTGTCTACTGTCCTGTTACTAAACTCGGTAGTCTATTCTTGGAGCCGCATCAAAGTTCTTATAGTCGATTTGGATGAACAGCGCTTGAAGGTCAAAGTGATTTCACGCAGTTTTGGCATCTCTTTTTATTATGCGAGAGTGAAACGAAGTATTCGTGCTTTATCATTGAGAGATATTTTATCATAAAACTCCCAAAGATAACCTGCAGAATGGCTCGCTCGAGAAAAGTTACGACGCCACATGCCTGGATCCGTTGGTCTTGCATCTCTTCCTGACAATCGCAGAAACGAAAAATGGCAACGCTTAAGCCAATCGTTGTTTTGGAACAACCATTGCGAATCGAAGATGAAAAATATGTCTCGTATATCATTTTTTAACTCGTTCACTGGGAATCACTTCCGCATGCGATGTGTGGTTCACGAGGTACGATCAACGACCGATGTCCTTCGTACTCTGCAGGAAATCAGTCGCGTGGATATTGGTGTTGGTGAGGGGAGCACAGCACCCGAAGATCTAAAACTTTTAAAAAGACGTAAAAATTAAACGATGAAGACTGCTTTCAAGTTTAAAAAATACATGTTTTTTGTCTAACTAAGATGCTTCTCGTATAGTGTAGGTGCGCCTCTGGATTCCGGGAGCTATTTTAGGACGGCTTTTCTTCCTGAGGCTTGCAAGTAGAAAGTGACTTACGACGCTACGCGCTACTGCGATGCTCGATCAAATCAGGGCCCAGTTTCTCCGTTTATTTTTTTTAACCTACGAGAGGACTTCTCCATCCTTCTTGTTTTCTATGCCGGTACTGAACGTTTGTTTTCATCACGAGAAATTACGTGAAGCAGTGAGAAGCTGTAGCGTATAGATCACTAATGTTTAACACTATAACTCACACACATCAAAAAGCACATGCATATGCAAACACTGGGCGTGGGGTACATTGAGAAACATCACACGTCACCACATCACAAACACTCGTCTCTAGTGACGTATTGCGATGTGTTCACTAAATTAAGATATATTGTGGTGTGTGACGATATTTTGTGATGTGTTGCGATTTTATGTATTGTGTTGAAATGTTTTGCAAAGGAGTGCGACGTGTTGCGAAGTTTTGTGATGTGTTGCGATTTTATGTATTATGTTGAAATGTTTTACAATGTAGTGCGACGTGTTGCGATGTTTTGTGACGTGTTGCAATGTTTTCCAAATTTTTATATGTTGTACATTTTTGTGATGAATTTTGATGTATTAATTATGATGTGTTTTGATGTGATTTAGAGATTTTGCTACGCTTAATTTGTGATGTGTTGTAATAAGTCGTGATGCGTTGCTCTTTGTTTTTATATGCCGTGAAAAGTTTCGATGAGTAGCGTCACTAGGACGGGAAGTCCCAAGCAGTCCTGGTCGCCAGGGGCGCCCGCCCCACCATCGAACTTGTCAGGGCAGAACGCGACCACTCAGAGCGACGAGCCACCTGAGCTGTAGCAGCTGGAGCGCCTGTCGCAGCTCATCTCCTACTGGACACATGCACCAGCTGCTGCACGTGTCCAGCTGGTTTGTGTGTGCAGCTGATGCACGTGTCCAGCTGGTGCACTAGTCCATCTAGTCCAGCTGGTGTTAGCGCCCGGCTGGGGCATGAGTCCATCTGGTTAGTTGATCAGCTGGTCAAGTACGTTTCTGCGATACGTGCCAGCTGGTTTGTATGTGCAGCTGATGCACGTGTTCAGCTGATGCACGTGTCCAGCTGGTGCCTGTGAACAGCTGGTGTGGATGACCAGTAGACGGATGTGAACAAAGTTTCTTGTTCGTCCCTGATGAACGCTTCCGGTGAATAGAGTTGTGTACATAATTTTAATATAAACTTCAATGTACTTTAGAGAGTAATACGGGAAACATGTCCCATTCTGACCAATGATATGATATTCCAGACCATCAAGGACATTCCTAAGTTTTAAAATTCACTTTACTTTTGTTTGCAAGAAAATTATTGCTCATAAGACGAAGTAAAACGTTCAAATTAATTTTTTGTGAATTTTTATTTTCGTTTGTGCGTTTCTTTGATTGTTTTCCTCGATGTGCATTCTCAGGCTTGCGGTGTAAATCCTTAGGAACAACTCGAAAATGTGTTGCAGTGAGTAAACATCAGTAAAGTATATTGCACATCAGCAAACAACTCACATGATTTGGCTTGCATTGAGTGAATATCATTCTAGTTGTCGTTATCAAATATGAGTAGTTGTGATTATTACGTGGAATACAGTTACTATAAAACACTCTTAAGGACGTTGCCGAGGCATAATAGAATTTAACACAAATTTCAAATCACGTAGAAAATCACATGATATCAGCATTTAATATACCTAGCAACATGTTCAACCGATTTCCCCAGCAATGCAAGTTCCTCCCTTGATCGGCGCTCGAACCTCTTCGGTCGCCTCAGGCATGGCCGTTTCTCTTCCACTTGCCTCTTCTCGTTACAGAAATGCTCAGCGAGTCAGGCTCTGGCTGATAAAAAACCGAGTCATCGCACTAAATTATCTGACCTAATGGCGCCGATTTCTTAAGAAATAAAAATTTTACTTCTTTCTACTTGCATCAACCCTACAAAATATTATGGAATGCCTCCGACTGCAATAGGCTGGTTACGCAGGCTGAGGTGCAACCAGCATATATCAAAGGTGTCATGAATGACAATTTTTCAACAGTACAACTGCACTTTAATCTTGCATAAAAAGTGTCAATAGTCATGTAATGTCTTGTACCAATATCAGGCATGCTGTCTCCACCCTTCAGTTTACTTACTTTCTTTGCCACGTACGTCTCATACGTTTACGTATGAGATTTACTTCTACGTAAATTACTAACATTCATGCGATAAGAGCGATACATATAGCACATAACTAACATATTCATGCGATAATGGCGATACATATAGCACATCACTAACATATTCATGCGATAATGGCGATACATATAGCACATCACTAACATATTCATGCGATAATGGCGATACATATAGCACATCACTAACATATTCGTGCGATAATGGCGATACATATAGCACATCACTAACATATTCGTGCGATAATGACGATACATATAGCACATCACTAACATATTCATGCGATAATGGCGATATACATATAGCACATCCCTAACATATTCATGCGATCGGCGAGGTCAGCGGACATAGACGAGGCGCGCTCCGTAGCAACGGTCGCGAGGTCCTCACAAGCAACAACATATGAGCCGTAAAGCAACGCTCTGATGTTAGAGATAATTATCGTATTTAGTGGCAATTAAATTCATGTAAGAATTGCATTTATTTTAAGGAATGATTTATACTTTAATAGGAAATGCTGTTAATATTTCATCCCAGTATGTCAGGACAGGAAGTTTCTAAAGCTCTTTAAAAGTTACTTGTCTGCGGCAGACTGAATTCGAATAGGTTTCGTTTGATGTGCTCTAACTGCGCCACGACTTTGTTCACTTTGAGCGAGTCTGTTAGCGAAAAAACGAACTTGGAGACTCACCACTTAAAATAGGAGTCGTTTACGCAGTTAGGATGCAAATTAGAGCTAAGACGAAGCCTTAACGCCCAAACTTCGTCGGACGTGTAGCAGCCTAACACCGACTTCGTGTTGCAGCCAACGCTGACACTCCCTTCACAGACTATACCGCTTGCTTGAAGAATATTGGATAGCGCCCGCCCTTTGGCCGGCCACTACCATGCAGATCAATCTATTATTACACGCGTTATTGAGTAGCATATTAACTGCAGCGCTGACGTTATTGAGTAACATATTAACTGCAGCGCTGACGTTATTAAGTAACATATTAACTGCAGCGCTGACGTTATTAAGTAGCATATTAACTGCAGCGCTGACGTTATTAAGTAACATATTAACTGCAGCGCTGACGTTATTGAGTAACATATTAACTGCAGCGCTAACGTCATTGAGTAACATATTAACTGCAGCGCTAACGTTATTGAGTAGCATATTAACTGCAGCGCTAACGTCATTGAGTAACATATTAACTGCAGCGCTAACGTCATTGAGTAACATATTAAC
>NW_025940332.1:14480-16842 GCF_000764305.2 Hyalella azteca
CAGTACTAGCGTTATTGAGTGCCTTATTAACTACAGTACTATAGCGTTATTGAGTGCCTTATTAACTACAGTACTATAGCGTTATTGAGTGCCTTATTAACTACAGTACTATAGCGTTATTCAGTGCCTTATTAACTACAGTACTATAGCATTATTGAGTGCCTTATTAACTACAGTACTATAGCATTATTGAGTGCCTTGTTAACTGCAGTACTATAGCGTTATTGAGTGCCTTATTAACTGCAGTACTCTAGCGTTATTGAGTGCCTTATTAACTGCAGTACTCTAGCGTTATTGAGTGCCTTATTAACTGCAGTACTCTAGCGTTATTGAGCGGTACATCAGCTTCCGTACACGCGTTTTTGCGTGGCTTGCGTCATCATCACCCGCGCGCTGCTGCTGTGCAGCTCAGCATTTGCGAGATCTTTTCTTAACTCTACAAAATAAACAAAATTTTCTTCAAAAAATAAAAAAAAAATAACGCAACTCGCTCACTCACACAAACACACATACATATACCTGTAAAACTGAAGGCTAACGGCGCCCGTTGAATGGTGTATGAAATCTGACAGTCGGCGGGTAATCGGAGACTACTCAACAGTGACCTCCGATAAACCGCCAATAACATGCGGAAAGAAAATTTCTCCTATTACTAACTAATTTTTAAGCGAGCTTTCGTTGTTTTGTTGCGCAATCAGTGGCCGATAAAATTCCGACCATATTTCGTCTGCTACTCATAAAGTGTGTCGATCACCGACCGGTCATCGATGGCCGCTTAAGGGCGGACCGTACGTCACATTTTAACGGTAGACGCGACATCCACGTGAACTATCAACGAATAATTTACAGAGGACAGCTCGAGACGACTTGCCTTGACAGCTTATTGCCGAGCAGCTGCGTGATCAATACGTCTGCAGAGACGGTTTAGTGAGTGAACTGCTGCACACCTGTTGCCACAACAGCCACACCGTGCCACGGCAGCCACACCGTGCCACAGCAGCCACACCGTGCCACAGCAGCCACACCGTGCCACAGCAGCCACACCGTGCCACAGCAGCAACACCTGTCTCTTATACACATCTAGATGTGTATAAGAGACAGCAGCTACACCGTGCATATCAGCCGCATTGGCAATACCACCTCCACACCACCATCACACCACACCACCATCACACCACACCACCATCACACCACACCACCATCACCCAGCCTCTATATCTCACCGTCTCACAATTTCGTCGAGACGCGCAGGTTTTCTGCTGTATGCAACATTGCAGCGCGCTGTGCCCTCGGTTCTGTCAATAATCGAGCGATGCCCGGCAAATGCCCGGCAATTAGCTGCCGTGCTGGAGGAAATTATTCATAGTTTTAGTTCTGCCGAGCATCGCATGGCTCACGCTTCAATGCCTGCTATGGATGCGTGGATTTGACCAATTGAAACTTCGCGCGCAACCTGTGAATTATCTGGTGCATGGAGTTCAGTTTGAAGCTTTAGATTCTGAGGATTGATTCTCTTACTTTTAACCTACTTGATTATTGGGAAAACATCTTTAAGCAGTGTATAAATTTCAACACAGATAAGAGTTCATTAGATCTATATACGTGCATGACGATATAATTTGAGCGACGACTTCTTGATTGATCAATGATTCCACAGCGAATAATTAATCGTGCTGGAACCACAAGCTTACGAAATGAAGACGAAGAGCCCTGCTAAGTGATGGAATTAATTAGGAAGAATATTTCCATGATTAATTAAGAAGCAACAAATGTCTGTACATTGTACATTGACTGCCTCTTAGCCGCCGACATCAAGGAGTTATACATAAGCCGAGTTCACTTAATTACAGGTATCAATGTATTGAATTTCAGGATCATTACACGAACAATGGTTTTGATGTCTGGTTTTCAAAACAACTCTATTTATGTCTGATGTAAATAATAAAGTTGTAAGGAACTTATCCTAGTTCTAGTACACCTCGATCGTGCCCCTGACATATTCTCAGCTCCGAGGACAGGCGCGTGGATTCCGCGTCATTTTATCCAGACCGCCTGATCTGGGAGGTGATGACGCCTGATCTGGGAGGTCATGACGCCTTATCTGGGAGATCATGACGCCTGATCTGGGAGGTGATGACGCCTGATCTGGGAGGTGATGACGCCTGATCTGGGAGGTGATGACGCCTGATCTGGGAGGTCATGACGCCTGATCTGGGAGGTCATGACGCCTTATCTGGGAGGTCATGACGCCTGATCTGGGAGGTGATGACGCCTGATCTGGGAGGTCATGACGCCTTATCTGGGAGGTCATGACGCCTGATCTGGGAGGTGATGACGCCTGATCTGGGAGGTCATGACGCCT